>NW_027168816.1:247500-272500 GCF_036898095.1 Palaemon carinicauda | reverse complement strand
CTGTGTCTACATCTTTTCCCACTTCTATGAGGGGTCGATGTTTCTAGCCAGCTTTCTCCATCTATCCCACTTCTATATGGGGTCGATGTTTCTAGCCAGCTTTCTCCATCTATCCCACTTCTATGTGGGGTCGATGTTTCTGACCATCTTTCTCCATCTACCTCTGTTCCACACTTCATCACCGGTTAATCCCTTTGATCGAAGGTCATCCTTGATACAGTCCACCCACCTTCGCTTTGGTCTCCGTCTCCTTCTCATTCCCTGTGCCTCCATTTCCATCACTCTCCTCCCAATATACTGTTCATCTCTTCTCATGACATGACCATACCACCTCAGTCTACTTTCTTGGATCTTATCTGATAGTTTTCTAACCTCTGTGGTACCCCTAATTACCTCATTCCGTATCTTATCTCTTCTTGTCAAGGGTGCATATTTTAGTAACTGTTTTATCCTCCTATCAAGCAATTAGTTTCATATGGGTAAACTGTGGGGAAGAAATATAGTCTACCTCACGTGCTTCTATTAGAGTTTATTAACCCTTTTACCCCCAGGCTATTTGGAAATTTCCAACCCTTAACCCCAGGGGGTTATTTTTTTCCCAGCACATTTTGCAGTATATATATTTTTTTTTTTAATTGCTCTAACAGGCTTAATTTTTGTCATAGAGAGGTCAGGTTGGTCTCATTCTCTTGGAAAAATGCCTGAATTTTCTCAAAAAATTATCAAAAATATGAACAAAAAAATTTTATAGCATTTTTTTTGCAAGGACATACCGGTAAGTCCATGGGGGTAAAGGGATGGCTTTAGTGAAACGTACCAGTACGTCCTTTGGGGGGTAAAAGGGTTAATGTCTGGTTACCAATGCAGATTCTAACGTGTTTAAGACATGTACTGTTTGTAGAGTTATTTTTCTAAGAAATTACATCTTGTTTTTTAGTTTTGCAATAGCGTTTATGTATTGAAGTGGAAGAGCGTTTTTATTTAAGTGGAATTCCATTGTTTTGTAAAGCGTAGTTCTGAAGGTGGTCATAAACTAATGGCTGAAACTGTTGTTTTAGAAGAGAAAGGTTGGAACAATGTAAGAATTTATCTCTTTTGGTAAGTAGGGTAAATGGAGTTGACGTATGACAGCAGTCTCATATGTATCTACATTTAATATAAGTATATATATATATATATATATATAATGTGTGTGTGTGTGTGTGTGTGTGTATGTGTGTGTTCTGTTTTGTTACTTTATTCAACAATGATTTTACCCAAATGAGGTGGGAGGGAGGTGACGTCTGAAAGGTGCAGCTTGTGGTTTCTCAACAATACTTTGAAAATAAAAAATGAGGATGCAAGCCTTCCTTCACCCCTCAATATATATATATATATATATATATAGAGAGAGAGAGAGAGAGAGAGAGAGAGAGAGATCAGGTTTATATGTTTATTTATAATGCAAAGGTAAATTTTTGTCAAGTATTATTAAGTAAATAACAAATGGAACATAAAACTGTATATATGAGCCTTTAATCCACAATCTCGAGAAGGAATAAAATTATGGCAAGTCGCCAAGTACATGTAACTTCTTATTGTCACTCCAAAATCAAACCATTGTTCTCTAGTCTTGGGTAGTGCCATAGCCTCTGTACTATGGTCTTCCACTATCTTGATAAGAGTTGTCTTGCTTGAGGGTACACCCGGGCACACTATCTTATTTCTCTTCCTCTTACTTTAAGTTTTTATAGTTTATATAGGAAATATTTATTTAAATGTTACTGTTTCTGAAATGTTTTATTTTTTCTTGTTTCCTTTCCTCACTGGGCTATTTTCCCTGTTGGAGCCCCTGGGCTTATAGCATCCTGCTTTTCCAACTAGGGATGTAGCTTAGCAAATGATAATAATGATAATGTGGTCTTCGTGTTTCTGTTAGAATTACATGATTAATTGTTGCCTACCAATTAAAAAGGACCTTAGGTATAACGAGCATCGTAAAATTATAACCTAAGTTTTTTTCCTACAAAATGGGCCTATACATTTTCATAGCTTTGTCGATCATTATAACATTACATTGACCAACTGGTTCTTTAATTCATTCTCACTTTTACTTTAATGACATTATTCATTATCTTAATGACTCGTTCGAATCAGGTAATATTTATCAGTAGAATGTGTCTTTTTCATGTCACTTAGTTCTGGCAATGATAAGGAATTAATTACTTTTAGTAACTGATTTATACCTTAGATTTAGTTTCGATATAACCTTATCGAAAAAGTTGAACCATTCATCTTCTATATAATTATTGGATAACAAAATACACGAGCTTTATTTGGTCTCACTTAGACCTTTTATTATAATCAACATCAACTAAAACTAATAAGCGTATCATTTACTTTTGGTAACAGTGAATTATTCAGTGGGGTTAATCTTCAACAGGCATTATCGTATCCTTACCTCTGGCAAATGAGATATAAAATAAGGTATTTGGCAATACCCATTACACGACTCATAACAGCTCTTCATAGGAGGTAATCTCAATGTATTTTTGCTTTATTTGACCTCTGCTAATTTTCTAGTAATCTTTGAATAAGGTATCTGAAGCACGTATAGTAGGACCACTAGTTTGTGGCAAGAAAATTTAACAAAAAACAAATGAGTTATATAAACAGAGGGTTTTGTGAGATACAGTGTTACAGTTCCAGTAAAGAAAATGTGGTTGCGCTGTGCTGGGCGTGTGTCGATATTTTTTTATGCGTAGCCGTAGGTCTTGCTTGGAGCGGGTGGGGATGGACGAGGTGCTGGACGCAGGGGTTGACGAGTTGGGGTTGGTCGAAGTTCAGGTCGACCTTGTTGTGATCCAGTTCCTACCCCGGAGAACTGAGAGCTAGCTCCGAATTGAGATCCAGCACCAGCTCCAGCACCTGCGAATTGAGAACCAGCTCCAGCTCCAGTACCTGAGAACTGGGAACCAGCTCCAGCTCCAGTACCTGAGAACTGGGAACCAGCTCCAGTTCCAGTTACCTGAGAACTGGGAACCAGCTCCAGTACCTGAGAACTGGGTACCAGCTCCAGCACCTGAGAACTGAGAACCAGCTCCAGCTCCAGTACCTGAGAACTGAGAACCAGCTCCAGTACCTGAGAACTGGGAACCAGCTCCAGCTCCAGTTCCAGAACCTGAATACTGAGCGCCAGAACCAGAGAATTGAGATCCAGACCCAGATTGGGGACCACGATTTCCTGCAGCTGCTGCCGCATCTTCTAGTGCTGCCTTTTCAATTTGAGCAATGGCATGAGGAGGGAGAGGGGGAGGAGTTGGTAGAAGATCTGATTCTACACGGAAACCATTTTCATCAGCCACAAACTGGAAATTAGCTGGAGTGCCATCTGGGAATGTGAATCTGCAATGGGAAAACAAAGATTGCATTATAACATTTGAAATATTTTAACACATTTTAAAGATTATTATAGTATATTAAAGCTAGATATATTTTATGGTCATTATAATACAGTAATAAGTAGAAAGTGTGTTCATCCATGCTGCAAACTTTTGATTAATCATAACTTACGACCATGCTCCCTGCTGTGCTACAGCTCCTGTTGGCCCTTGTGGGTATCCCTGCTCTTGGCGACGGATTCCATTACCAGTTTCGAAGTTGAAACTATAAGAGCCATCTGCATGGGGGACCATCACGCTCGTCAACAAGAATGGGAATGACTGGACCTGAAGGCCTCTGGAAATCAACAGATGGGCGAGATCCTCCACTAGATGGGCCGCTTGGAAGAGCACCTCCAAAAGCTCCAGTAGATGATCCACCTGGGCGAGATCCACCTGGGCGAGATCCACCAAAGGCACCAGAGGAAGCTCCACTTGGACGAGATCCAGCTAAAGTACCAGCTGATGACCCACTTGGACGAGATGTTCCAAAACCTCAAAAGTCCCAGATGATCCTGTGGGACGAGCACCTCCAGTGGCTCCAGTAGAAGAACTTCCATATCCACTGGTCTGAGAACTTCCTAAGCTGCTGGTAACAGAGGATCCAGATGATCCACTTGGACGAGATCCCCCAAAGGTACCAGATGATCCACTTGGACGAGATGCACCAAAGCCTCCAGAAGAGCCACTTGGCTTTGATCCACCAAAAGCTCCAGTTGATGGCCTGCTTGGACGAGATCCTCCAAAAGCTCCAGTTGATCCCGTTGGACGGGAGCCACCAAAAGTTCCGGAAGATGATCCAGTTGGACGAGTACCACCAATGCCCCCTGTAGAAGAGCTGCCGTATCCACTGGTCTGAGAACCTCCAAAACTGCCAGTAGCTGAGGATCCAGATGATGATCCACTAGGACGAGATCCTCCAAAGGTACCAGATGATCCACTTGGGCGAGATCCACCAAAAGTACCAGAAGATCCGCTTGGGCGAGATCCACCAAAGGTACCAGATGATCCACTTGGACGAGAGCCACCTAAAGTACCGGATGATCCACTTGGGCGAGATCCACCAAAAGTTCCAGAAGACCCACTTGGGCGAGATCCACCGAAAGTTCCAGAAGACCCACTTGGGCGAGATCCACCAAAAATACCAGATGATCCACCGGGGCGAGATCCACCTAAAGCACCAGATGATCCACTTGGACGAGATCCACCGAAAGTTCCAGAAGACCCACTTGGGCGAGATCCACCAAAGGCACCAGATGATCCACTTGGGCGAGATCCACCGTAACACCAGATGATCCACTTGGACGAGATCCACCGAAAGTACCGGATGATCCGCTAGGACGAGATCCACCGAAAGTACCAGATGATCCACTGGGGCGAGATCCACCTAAAGTACCAGATGATCCACTTGGACGAGATCCACCAAAAGTACCAGATGATCCACTTGGACGTGATCCACCAAAAGTTCCAGAAGACCCACTTGGACGAGATCCACCGAAAGTACCAGATGATCCACCGGGGCGAGACCCACCCAAAGTACCAGAAGATCCGCTTGGACGAGATCCGCCAAAGGATCCTGTAGATGGTCCTGTAGGCCTAGATCCAGCAAAGGCTCCCCCTGATGTTGTACCAGATTGTGAGCTTCCAGAACCTGCAGAAGAGGATCCTCCTGTAGAAGAGCCACCATATCCACCAGTTTGAGACCCTCCCAAACCAGAGGCTGTAGATCCTCCTAGACCACCACTGGATGAACCTCCAAATCCTCCACCAGATGCTCCTCCAAGACCACTGGATGAACCTCCAAGTCCTCCACCAGATGCTCCTCCAAGACCACTGGATGAACTTCCAAATCCACCTGTAGTTGAGCCTCCATGTCCACCAGTAGCTGAACCTCCAAATCCTCCACCAGATGCTCCTCCAAGACCACTGGATGAACCTCCAAATCCACCTGTAGTTGAGCCTCCAAGTCCACCTGTAGCTGAACCTCCAAATCCTCCTCCAGATGCTCCTCCAAGACCACTGGATGAACCTCCAAATCCTCCTGTAGCTGAGCCTCCATGTCCACTTGTAGTCGAACCTCCATATCCACCTGTGGCTGAGCCTCCAAGTCCTCCACCAGATGCTCCTCCAAGACCACTGGATGAGCCTCCAAATCCACCTGTAGTTGAACCTCCAAATCCTGCACCTGATCCTCCTCCCAGACCACTGGATGACCCTCCAAAGCCACCTGTAGCTGAGCCTCCAAGTCCACCAGATGTTCCTCCTAGACCACTGGATGAACCTCCAAATCCACCTGTAGTTGAACCTCCAAATCCTGCACCAGATCCTCCTCCCAGACCACTGGATGAGCCTCCAAATCCACCAGATGCTCCTCCCAGACCACTGGATGACCCTCCAAATCCACCTGTAGTTGAGCCTCCATGTCCACCAGATGCTCCTCCTAGACCACTGGATGAGCCTCCAAAGCCACCTGTAGCTGATCCTCCAAGTCCACCACTAGATGAACCTCCAGATCCCCCAGCTGAGGACCCACCTACATCTGGAGTTCCATATAACCTCGAAGGAGATTGTGGGGTGGCAGTTACTACTGCTAAAAGCAGGCAAAACACCACTTTCTGGAAAACACAATTGAAAAATTTGCAATTAATAATTTAATTTTCAGATGTTACAATAAGCGTTACATTTGATGAAGATTTACTTTAGAGCATCTTGAATTTCGAGTGTAAATATTTTCTTTATAAGGGTATCGATTATTTTTAAATTTGTAATTTATAGCTTTTTAGCAAAGTGAAGAAAATACTTGATATCTCTTTTGTTAGTTTATAGGTTGAAAAGCAACAAGAATTTATTTTTTGCAATTTTTAAGAAGTTTCTTTTAAACGTTTCTCTGATGAGTTAAAACGTGTATATATATATATATATATATACATACATACATATATATGTATGTATATAGATATATATGTATATATAGATATATATATATGTATATAGATATATATATATATATATATACATATATATATATATATATATATACATATATATATATATATATATATATAGATATCGACTCGCTTCACAACATATCACAAACATGAGTTACGAAAAAAGATGATAAATTAATCAAATTCTCATCAATATTGGAAACGTTTCAAAAAGTAATCTTCTTCTTTAACAACTGCGAGAATAAACGAACAAAGAAAAGAAGCTAAAATAAACAGAGAGAGAAACTCACTGTGGGTGCCATCGTTGTCGGAAAGGAGTCGAACACTCGAATGTAATGACAGAACGCCTCCCTGAGTCTTTTATAGGATGCCGGTGCCCTTCGCGGCCTCCGCCACCCGCCACCCCGACCCCCTACGGGGTCCTACACCGACGGCATCCTTATGCCCTTAGAAAGTCCTTTCCTCACGACATTATACCCTCTCTGTTCTGGAAATCTTTCCCTTGTTCTTCACCGTTTAACAATGCAATTTACTTTTTGTGTGTGTGTGTGTGTGTGTGTGTGTAATTCGTAGGATCGGTTACATTTCTCTGGGATTTCAAGGCCACGTCATAAAAGTCTGGGTTCGTCGTTCTTCGTCGAATTGGTTTAAACATAATTGATTGTAGTTCGATTGATTGATTGATTGATTTATTGATTGAGAGTTTTCTGGTTACGCATAATCGATTGTAATTCGATTGATTGATTGATTGATTAGGAGTTTTCTGGTATTAGTTCGATTTTGGAATATCTCTTCATGTCTATTTTCACACGTTTTGATTATCTTTTACGATTTTAAACCCTCTCGTCAGGCTGGGAGGAGCGAAGAGAGTAAAAGTCCCCTTTTGTTCCTTTCTTTTTTATGTTGGCAACCTTCCCAAATTTGGGGAAATTACGATTTTTAAACCCTCTCGTCAGGCTGGAAGGAGCGAAGAGAGTAAAAGTCCCCTTTCGTTCCTTTCTTTTTTATGTTTGCAACCTTCCAAAATTTTGGGGAAGTGCCTTGGTAAAAAGAATAGATCAGAATTATTAGAAAAAAAAATTTCCATTTTCATAAAGAAGAAAATGACTTCAATGTTAAAAAAGTTTGTTTACTTAAAAAATATTCAATGAAAATAGAAGTCCTTAATGGGAAGTGCCTTGGTAAATAGAATAAATCAGAATTATTAAAAAAAAAATTCCATTTTCATAAAGAAGAAAATGATTTCAATGTTTAAAAAGTTTGTTTACTTAAAAAATATTCAATGAAAATACAAGGCCTTAATGAATAGTTGCAGTTAACAATTGTCATTTTTTACCAGTTAAAGCCTTATATGATATAAATTTCAAGTTTAAAAAGAGTTATTTATTTTTTTTCTTTCAATTTAGTTGAATTTATTTTAATTGCTTTATGAGTTGGCAATATTCATTTGCTATGCATTTTTTTAAACATTTAAAATATTTTTAAAGTTAAAAATATACTTTTTATAAAATGGTAATGCCAGATTTATATTTTGTAGAAATTATTATTATTATTATTATTATTATTATTATTATTATTATTATTATTAGCTAAGCTACAACCATAGTTGGAAAAGCTAGATGCTATAAGCCCAAGGGCTCCAAAAACGATAAAAAAAAAACCAGTAAGGAAAGGAAATAAACGATATGAGAAATAATGAACAATTAAGATAGGATATTTTGACAACAGTAACAACATCAAAACAGATATTTCATATATATATATATATATATATATATATATATACTATAAAAAGACTTATGCCAGCCTGTTCAGCATAAAAACATTTGCTGCAAGTTTCTTATGAAACTTGAATATTTCGAATATGCCAGTCAATTATTCAAAATTTCCTTTTCCCTTCGAACTCCCCACGAGAGATTAGGTCACCAAACGTTCAGCTGGGCTCCTCAAGGCACTAGAAGAGTTGGAAGACCCAGGCCTACATGGTTGAGGACTATGAAGCGCGAAGTAGGAGATGATGAATGGAGAAGTATTGATTTAAAAGCCCAAGATAGAGATGACTGGCGAAATCTAACCGAGGCCCTTTCCGGGGTCCACGAAGAGTTGGAAGACCCAGGCCTACATGGATGAGGACAATGAAGCATGAGATAGGAGATGATGAATGGAGAAGTGTTGATTTAATAGCGTAAGATAGAGACGACTAGCGAAATTTAACCGAGGCCCTTTGCGTCAATAGCCGTAGGAGGAAATGATGAATGAAGAAGTATTGATTTAAAAGCTAAAGATAGAGACGACTGGCGAAATTTAACCGAGGCCCTTTTCGTCAATAGGCGTAGATGATGATGAATGAAGAAGTATTGATTTAAAAGTTCAAGATAGAGACGACTGGTGAAATCTAACCGAGGCTCTTTGCCTCAACAGGCGTAGGAGGAGATGATGATGAAGATGATGATGATGATGATGATAACATCGGGGATTCAAATGAGCTTCGAAACTGCAAAGCGTTCTTCAGAACAAGATTCCCAAGAGGTTGAAGTGCAAAGTTCTGGGAAATCTGGGGAAAGACTGTGTTCAAGAATACTCAGTCGGAGATGACATCTGTGTTCTTCATTTTAGTTTTTTTTTAAGAAATCTTTTCTATTCTTGGGACCGTGTATACCTAGAAAAGAAGAATATATATTTAGTAGAAATGATGGTTAGGAATTAGATTTGGTGGAGTTATTTCATTCATCTCTCTCTCTCTCTCTCTCTCTCTCTCTCTCTCTCTCTCTCTCAGAATAAGAATTTGTGATTATCTAGGGATAGATTAAAGAAGTTCTGTATTAATGCTTTGCTAATTTATCTCTCTCTCTCTCTCTCTCTCTCACTCTCTCTCTCTCTCTCTCTCTCTCTCTCTCTCAGAATAAGAATTTGTGATTATCTAGGGATAGATTAAAGAAGTTCTGTATTAATGCTTTGCTAATTTATCTCTCTCTCTCTCTCTCTCTCTCTCTCTCTCTCTCTCTCTCTCTCTCTCTCTCTGTCTCTCTCCCTCAGAATAAGAATTTGTGATTATCTAGGGATAGATTAAAGAAGTTCTGTATTAATGCTTTGCAAATTTATGTCTCTCTCTCTCTCTCTCTCTCTCTCTCTCTCTCTCTCTCTCTCTCTCTCAGAATAAGAATTTGTGATTATCTAGGGATAGATTAAATAAGTTCTGTATTAATGCTTTGCTAATTTATCTCTCTCTCTCTCTCTCTCTCTCTCTCTCTCTCTCTCTCTCTCTCTCTCTCAGAATAAGAATTTGTGATTATCTAGGTATAGATTAAAGACGTTCTGTATTAATGCTTTGCTAATTTATCTCTCTCTCTCTCTCTCTCTCTCTCTCTCTCTCTCTCTCTCTCTCTCTCTCTCTCTCTCTCTCTCTCTATCTCAGAATAAGAATTTGTGATTATCTAGGTATAGATTAAAGAAGTTCTGTATTAATGCTTTGCTAATTTATGTCTCTCTCTCTCTCTCTCTCTCTCTCTCTCTCTCTCTCTCTCTCTCTCTCTCTCTCTCTCTCTCTCTCAGAATAAGAATTTGTGATTATCTAGGGATTAATTAAAGAAGTTCTGAATTAATGCATTGATAATTTATCTCTCTCTCTCTCTCTCTCTCTCTCTCTCTCTCTCTCTCTCTCTCTCTCTCTCTCTCTCTCTCTCTCTCAGAATAAGAATTTGTGATTATCTAGGCATAGATTAAAGAAGTTCTGTATTAATACTTTGCGAATTTATCTCTCTCTCTCTCTCTCTCTCTCTCTCTCTCTCTCTCTCTCTCTCTCTCTCTCTCTCTCCAGGTATAGATTAAAGAAGTTCTGTATTAATGCTTTGCTAATTTATCTCTCTCTCTCTCTCTCTCTCTCTCTCTCTCTCTCTCTCTCTCTCTCTCTCTCTCTCTCTCTCTCTCTCTCTCTCTCCAGGTATAGATTAAAGAAGTTCTGTATTAATGCTTTGCTAATTTTCTCTCTCTCTCTCTCTCTCTCTCTCTCTCTCTCTCTCTCTCTCTCTCTCTCTCTCTCATCTACTGTATATATATATATATATATATATATATATATATATATATGTATATGTATATATATACACATACATATATACACACATATACACAAATATATGTGTGTGTGTCAGAGAGAGAGAGAGAGAGAGAGAGAGAGAGAGAGAGAGAGAGAGACTCCTACGCCTTCTTCTCCCTATAAGGAATGATGCCAGAAGGGAGTAACCTTCCGGTCTCCTCCTCCTCCTCCAGTTTCGGAGATGAGTTAATTCGTTGTTAGTTTTTTGTATCCTAAGTTACGACCAATTTTCTGGTACGTAATCAGCTGAGGCACAAAGGAGCTCACTAAACTGCTCATCATCGTTCAGGTGTCGTAAGTGGCGACAACTCTTGCTTGCAAGAGACGACATACTACCAGTTGTATCATACACACATGCGTGTATGTATATATATATATATATATATATATATATATATATATATATATATATATATATGTGTGTGTGTGTGTGTGTGTGTGTGTGTGTGTGTGATAAACTTTGCACATTTAGACGTGTTTTTCATATTCAAATAAGCCATATATATTTTTGATACATTAATGTCTGGATTCTCTCAACGACCTCGGGATCAGAGCCCCAGGCGAAATCACACAAAGACAAGAGCTTGTGACCGGCCAGGAATCGAACCCTGGTCCGGCAAGCTTGTATAGACAGTGACTACCACTTGGCCAAGTGGTAGTCACTGTCAGGCCAAGTGGTTTAGTCACTGTCTATACAAGCTTGCCGGACCAGAGTTCGATTCCCGGACGGTCACAAGCTCTTGTCTTTGTGTGATTTCGCCTGGGGCTCTGATCCCGAGGTCGTTAAGAGAATCCAGACATTAATGTATCAAAAATATATATGGCTTATTTGATATATATATATATATATATATATATATATATATATATATATATTTATATATACATACATACATACATACATAATACATATACATTGACAGCATGAAGCACTAATGAGAATAAACAATGCAAATACCAATGTGATATTCGTGTTTTCAAAACTGAATTCTGCACGAACTTCGTGTATAAAACCTGTTCAAAACAAACAAGTCCTATTTATGCTATTAATATACCATTCAGCAATATCTTATAATTAATCTGTTTTCTTGATTGTTCAGTCTGCATTATCTTCGTCTTTTAATTGTATTATCTTTAAGTGTATCTAAGATAATTGTGATTCGTTTCAAGTAGTTGATCCAAGGTCATTATCATTACTTGGTAACGTGTATGCCTAGCATTCGCATGGCAGCAGATCGATCCCAACCCGGGACCGTGAGTTTAAGCTGTTTACTGGAGATTCCACTGCTGTGACTTGGCACCACATTGGGGGTTTGATCTTGCCTGGCTGACGTTCTGGTGAGCACCTATTCTGATGAAGCTGGAACTGAAACCAGACATCTTTGATACGCAAACGTGTCATCATCATCATCATCATCTCCTAGGCCTATTGACGCAAAGGGCCTCGGTTAGATTCCGCCAGTCGTCTCTATCTTGAGCTTTTAATTCAATAATCTTTCATTCATCATCTTTTTCGTGTTTCATATTCCTCATCCATGTAGGCCTGGGTCTTCCAATTTTTCTAGTGCCTTGTGGAGCCCAGCTGAACGTTTGGTGAACTAATCTCTCTTGGGGAGTGCGAAGAGCATGCCCAAACCATCTCCATCTACCCCTCATCATGATCTCATCCACATATGGCACTCAAGTAATCTCTCTTATAGTTTCATTTGTAATCCTGTCCTGCCATTTAACTCCCAATATTCTTCTGAGGGCTTTGTTCTCAAATCTACTAAATCTGTTGGAGATTGTTTCATTGTCATACCAGGACTCATGTCCTTGATATACTTATTGATTATTAATAATCTTTTTTTCCCTCATTTGCTCATGCAGATAATGAAATGGCGCATTTGAATATTACATACAACAGTACAGAAATGTTATATAGTTAAATCTTCTTGCAATGCTAACATTCAGGTGGCCACTAAGAATGTCTTAAAACGAAAAAGCTTACCGTAATTCTTAAGCATTTTTCCTTTCCTCACTGGGTTTTTTTCCCTGTTGGAGCCCCTGGGCTTATAGCATCCTGCTTTTCCAACTAGGGTTGTAACTTAGCTAGTAATAATAATAATAATTTGAAAGTACTGTAACTCAAAGAAACAAAATGCGAATATTTACGATTGCAAATCTATATCACATCATGAATTATCAACTTCTAAAAGCTCCTTTGCTGCTAAAGAGTTATTTAGGAGAGAGTGGGATTAATAAATATTATTTTTAGGGTCAAGCCATGTCGTCCTGATGAAAGCCTACCAGAGAATTAATGTATCTGTTAAGGCACTGATGAAAATCCACAGATACATTAAGTCTCTGGTAATGAATGTATCTGTTAGGGCACTGATGAAAATCCACAGATACATGAAGTCTCTGGTAATGAATGTATCTGTTAGGGCACTGATGAAAATCCACAGATACATTAATTCTCTGGTAATTAATGTATCTGTTAAAGCACTGATGAAAATCCGCAGATACCTTCATTCTCTGGTAATGAATGTATCTGTTAGGGCACTGATGAAAATCCGCAGATACCTTCATTCTCTGGTAATGAATGTATCTGTTAGGGCACTGATGAAAATCCGCAGATACCTTCATTCTCTGGTAATGAATGTATCTGTTAGGGCACTGATGAAAATCCGCAGATACCTTCATTCTCTGGTAATGAATGTATCTGTTAGGGCACTGATGAAAATCCGCAGATACCTTCATTCTCTGGTAATGAATGTATCTGTTAGGGCACTGATGAAAATCCGCAGATACATTCATTCTCTGGTAATGAATGTATCTGTTAGGGCACTGATGAAAATCCGCAGATACCTTCATTCTCTGGTAATGAATGTATCTGTTAGGGCACTGATGAAAATCCGCAGATACCTTCATTCTCTGGTAATGAATGTATCTGTTAGGGCACTGATGAAAATCCGCAGATACATTCATTCTCTGGTAATGAATGTATCTGTTAAGGCACTGATGAAAATCCACAGATACATTAATTACCAGAGAATTAATGTATCTGTGGATTTTCATCAGTGCCCTAACAGATACGTTAATTACCAGAGAATGAATGTATCTGTGGATTTTCATCAGTGCCCTAACAGATACGTTAATTACCAGAGAATGAATGTATCTGTGGATTTTCATCAGTGCCCTAACAGATACATTCATTACCAGAGAATGAAGGTATCTGCGGATTTTCATCAGTGCCCTAACAGATACATTCATTACCAGAGAATGAATGTATCTGCGGATTTTCATCAGTGCCCTAACAGATACATTCATTACCAGAGAATGAAGGTATCTGCGGATTTTCATCAGTGCCCTAACAGATACATTCATTACCAGAGAATGAAGGTATCTGCGGATTTTCATCAGTGCCCTAACAGATACATTCATTACCAGAGAATGAATGTATCTGCGGATTTTCATCAGTGCTCTAACAGATACATTAATTACCAGAGAATTAATGTATCTGTGGATTTTCATCAGTGCCCTAACAGATACATTCATTACCAGAGAATGAATGTATCTGCGGATTTTCATCAGTGCCTTAACAGATACATTAATTCTCTGGTATGCTTCCATCAGGACGCCATGCTTGACCCTAAAAATAATATTTATTAATCCCATTCTCTCCTAAATAGCTCTTTAGCAGAAAAGGAGCTTTTAGAAGTTATTAATTCATGAAATGAAATAGATTTGCAATCGTAAATATTCGCATTTTGTTTCTGTGAGTTACAGTACTTTCAAATTATTATTATTATTACTAGCTAAGCTACAACCCTAGTTGGAAAAGCAGGATGCTATAAGCCCAGAGGCTCCAACAGGGAAAATTGCCCAGTGAGGAAAGGAAAAAAGGAAAATAGAATATTTTAAGGGGAGTAACAACATCAAAATAACTATCTCTTATATAAACTATAAAAACTTTAACAAAACAAGAGGAAGAGAAATAAGATAGAATAGTGTGTTCAAGTGATATTAAAGGCTGTTTTTGTCTTTATTGTTTCTTTCAGAGATCATTCCCTTGCTTGAAGATATGAAAGATTCATTTTATTGTTGCTACTGTTCTTGAAATATTTTATATTTTATTTTAATACTTAATTATTTCTCATATCGTTTATTTATTTATTTCCTTTCCTCACAGAGCTATATTCCCCTGTTGGAGCCCTTATGGCTTATAGCAACCTGCTTTTCCAACAAGGGTTATAGCTTAGCTAATAACAACAACAACAACAACAACAACAACAACAATGGGTATCTCGCTCGTTGAATATTGCGTAACGAAATAATGAAGTGGGATTGGAAAAGCATTTCTTTACCTTTGAATTGACATTACTTTGTTGTTATTGTTATTGTTGTTATATCGATTTAGTTGCTTTTATCGTTATTATGGTTTTTATTTCTTGAACGTGATTGTTTTTATTTTTTTTTTATGTATTGCACTCGAGTACATTGAAAAAAAAAATATAGTTCACTAGATTTTATTTTCTACGACTTTAATTATCCCTGTAATAATAATGATAATAATAATAATAATTTCTACAAAATATAACTCAGGCCTTATCATTTTATAAAAAAAAAGCTAAAAAGGAAAATTATTTTAAGAAAATTACTAAAATAATCGAAGTATTTAAGTTTTATATTTCTGTAAAATATATATAATAATAATAATGATAATAATATGATGATGATGATGATGATGATGATAGTAGTTGTAGTAGTAGTAGTAGTAGTAGTAATTAATATTTCATCATCATCGTCCATGTGCCATATTGACAAGGATATCGGCAAACATGGCACGCCGTTTCTCTGTTTCCTAGTCTTGGGTAGTGCCATAGCCTCTGTACCATAACCTTCCATTGTCTGGGGTTAGATTTCTCTTGCTTGAGGGTACACTCAGGCACGCTCTTTCCATCTTGTTTCTCTTGCACTTGTTGTTATGAATTGTTTATATTTGATTGAAGTAATTTAATGTTGTTGATTATCTTAAAATGTTTTATTTTGATTGTTATTACTTCTCTTGCTGTTTATTTATTTCCTTCTTTCCTTTCCTTACTGGGATATTTTTCCCTGTTGGAGCCCTTGGGCTTATAGCATCATGCTTCTCTAACTAGGGTTGGAGAAGCTACAGCCCTAGTTGAAAAAGCATGATGGAAAAATAGCCCAGTGAGGAGAGGAAATAAGGAAATAGATAAACGATCTGAGAAATAATGAACAATTAGAATAAAATATTTCAAAAAGAAATATTTCATAAATAGACTACAAAAAGAGTTATGTCAGTTTGTTTAACATAAAAAAACATTTGCTGCAAGTTTGAACGTTTGAAGTTCCACTTATTCAACTACCCGATTAAGGAAGATCATAACACAACTTGCTCACAGCCGGAATAAAACTTCTAGAATACTGTGTAGTTTTAAACCACATGATGGAGAAGGCCTGAGTATTAGAATTAACAGTATGCCTAGCATTACGAACAGGATGGAACTGTCCGGGAAGATCTAAATGTAAAGGGTGATCAGAATTAAAGTCCGACCTGTTTTATTGTCTATTTCTTCGGCAATGATTGTCTAATTAATTTGAATATGCACGTGTTATCTTCATCAACACTTGATTCATATATTTTCTGCATATGTACATCATAACACAAGTAATAATCTTATTTTCTTTATGTATTTCTCATTAAATGTGGAAAAAAAATTATTTCAATGTCGCTCATGAACGGCAGAGGCAAGGGACTGGACGATGACCTATTTAGGACCGGGGGGAACCAGGAAATGGCTGATGACGACTCCACAGGTAGACCTATAGGCTCCTCCAAACCAGGATTGACAGGTTGGCCTTTTTCAGGCCAAAAACGTCAAATTTGTCCTTTTTCAGGCCATAAATTTCAAATTTGGCCTTTTTGAAATATGTTGGCTATGTTACATTTTGGCTTTTTTTTCTACGAATGGGTTGGGTTGGCCTTTTAAAGCTCTAGTTGATTATAAGTTGGCCTTTTCTCATTTAGAAAACCTGGCAACCCTGCTCCAAACCCTCAATAGATGTTTTATATTTCCTACTGTGATTTCCATCATTATAAAATTCTTTGGTTTTTAAAGAACATCCAATACGCATCCGTAGCTCACAAGGATGGTGAGGTTGCAGACACTATAAGAAACTAATGAGCTTGATTGGGTCTCGAACTCCCGTTCAGCAGATTGCTTGTGAGGGACGTTTCCAAAACTCTTAATTTTAGTAAAATATTCTCCGTAAAAAATATGCTGATCTCAGCTGTATTTCAGTAAAATACAGACGACCGTAATTTTTACCCTACTTTGCTATTATCTTTTACAGGTTGGTGGCCTTGATATCAGTTTTTTTTTGCGTCTGTTTATCCGTTTTTAAAAAACGGGAAATACCTGGCAACATTTATGCCAAGATTATTATCGGTTTTTACGACAAATTTTTAAGTGTACCACATCTTTATCTTCCACAAAAAAGCTAAATTATACTTTAATATCGTTTAAATTTATGTAGATTTGAGGTCAATTATAGGCCAAAAGAAATTGCTTTTATTTTTAATTGTATCTTTACTATACGTAGTGTTCAGCCGCATTTCAGTAAAATACCGGCGACTGTAATTCTGTAATTGCTATCCTACTTTGTTTTTATCTTTAAAGGGTTGGTGACTGTAATATCACTCCTTAACGTCAATATATCCTGTTTTTAAAACGGTAAATGCCTGACAACATTTATTCCAGGAATTTTACCGTTTTTAAGGCAAATTTTTAAGTGTACCACATCTTTATCTTCCTCAGAAAAACTAAATTATGCTTTAATATCTTTTAAATTTATGTAGATTTGAGGTCAATTATAATCCAAATGCGATATTTTTTCCGGTCACTACTTTAACAAAAGTAAAGATGCAATTAAAAATAAAAGCAATTTCTTTTCGCCTTGAGCGGTTCATTAAATAGAATTTAACAAATTTACGCATTATGCCGATGTCCTTCACGCACTTGGTCACTCGGTTCCCTAACCCAATTTCTCGCAATGACGCCTGTCTGCAATTTTATGCAATTTTAGTTTCTCTTTGCAACAGTAACACGCCCCTTTCCAGCCTCCTACTTTCAGCCTTTGTTATTACTGTGATTCGTTTCTTAGCAATGATTATTTTAAATATAAACTTGCAGATATTGTAGATTTGAGAACAAAGCCCTCAGAAGAATATTGGGAGTTAAATGGCAGAAAATATTAGAAATAGAACTATAAGAGAGAGATTGCTTGAGGGCCATATATGGATAAGTTCTTGATGGAGATGGTTTGGGCATGCTCTCCGCACTCCCCAAGAGAGATTAGTTCACCAAACATTAAATGGGGCTCCACAAGGCACTAGAAGAGTTGGAAGACCCAGGCCTACATGGCTGAGGACTATAAAGCGTGAAGCTTAATGGCAGGAGAGGATTAGAAATGAAATGAAACTGTAAGAGAGATTACTCGAGTGCCATATGTGGATAAGATCGTAGTGAGGGGTAGATGGAGATGGTCTGGGCAAGCTCTTCGCACTCCCCAAGAGAGATTAGTTCCCCAAACGTTTAATTGGGCTCCATAAGCCACTAGAAGAGTTGGAAGACCCAGGCCTACATGGCTGAGGACTATGAAACGTGAAATAGGAGATGATGAATGGAGAAGTATTGAATAAAAACCTCAAGATAGAGACGACTGGCGAAATCTAACGGAGGCCCTTTGCATCAATAGACGTAGGAGGAGATGATGATGATGATGATGAAGTTTTTTATGTTGAACAGAATGACATGTCTTTTTATAATTATATATGAAAGATCTTTTTTTGATATTTTTACTATTCCTGAAATATTTTATTTTTTTTTATTTTTCATTTCTTCTCATTTAGTTTCTTTATTCCCCTATATCTTTTCCTCACTGGACTATTTTTCCCTGTCGGAATCCTTTTACTTATAGCATCTGCTTTTTCAATTATGGTTGGAGCTTCGCTAGTAATAATAATAATAATAATAATAATTATTATTATTATTATTATTATTATTATTATTATTATTATTATTATTATTATAATAAACGTTTGAAATGAGTTTTTATTTAACTTCAAATTATATAATGCTTGGATATATATATATATATATATATATATATATATATATATATATATATATATTATATATATACAGTATATATATATATATATATATATATATATATTATATATATACAGTATATATATATATATATATATATATATATATATTATATATATACAGTATATATATATATATATATATATATATATATATATATATATATATATATATATATATATCGTCTTGTACTGTTGGTCACGCATTTGTAGAGATAGAAACAGATTCCAATAATTGATTGAAAATACAATATTTTGTTTTTGGAAATACTTTTGCTTCGCGATTCTCATTAGTTGAGATATAAGTAGATTAGCAAAGGTTGGCTACATGACTTGGCGAAATTCTCATTCCGTGAATTTTCTAATATTTTTTTGTTTACTTGAACTGCTTTTCTTAACAATTCGAGTAAATAACAGTAATTTCTGTTGAATTGTTTGTAAAATTGATGTTAATTTGCCCACATATTGATTGATACTTTAAGAGAGATTACTAGACTGCCATATGTGGATGAGATCATGGTGAGGGGTAGATGGAGATGGTTTGGGCATGCTCTTCGCACTCCCCAAGAGAGATTAGTTCACCAAACATATAACTAGGCTCTGCAAGACGTTAGAAGAATTGGAAGACCTTGGCCTACATGGATGAGGACTATGAAGCGTGAAGTTAAAGGGCAGGACAGGAATTGAAATGAAATGAAATTGAAAGAGAAATTACTCGAGGGCCATATGTGGATGAGATCATGATGAGGGGTAGATGGAGATGGTTTGGTCATGCTCTTCGCACTCCCCAAGAGAGATTAGTTCACCAAACGTTTAACTGGGCTCCACAAGGCACTAGAAGAATTGTAAGACCCAGGCCTTCATGGATGAGGACTATGAAGCGTGAAGTGGGAGGAGATGAATGGAGAAGTATTGATTTAAAAGCTGAAGATATAGACGACTTGCTAAATCTAACCGAGGACCTTTGCGTCAATAGGCGTGGGAAGAGATGAAGATGATGATGATGATGATTTTTTTCAGATTTTGGGCTTTTGTAGTCACACCACATGACGTCACGTCGAAATATTCTTGAAAAGAATCCGTGCCCTGATGCTGTAATGGTGACGAAGAACCGTTTAGCTAAGCTACAACCCTAGTAGGAAAAGATATAAGCCCAAGGGCTCCAACAGGGAAAAATAGCCCAGTGAGGAAAGGGAATAAGGAAACAAATTATTATTATTATTACTAGCTAAGTTACAATCTTAGCTGGAAAAGCAGGATGCTATAAGCCCAGTGGCTCTAACAGGGTAAATAGCCCAGTGAGGAAAGGGAATAAGGAAGCAAATTATTATTATTATTACTAGCTAAGCTACAACCCTAGTTGGAAAAGCAGGATGCTATAAGCCCAGTGGCTCTAACAGGGTAAATAGCCCAGTGAGGAAAGGGAATAAGGAAGCAAATTATTATTATTATTACTAGCTAAGCTACAACCCTAGTTGGAAAAGCAGGATGCTATAAGCCCAGGGGCTCCAACAGGGTAAATAGCCCAGTGAGGAAAGGAAATAAGGAAATAAACTACAATAGATGTTTAAGAATAACAACATTAAAATAGATATTCCATAAGTAAGCTATAAAAACTTCAAAGTTACAAGAGGAAGAGAAATAAGATAGAGTAATGTGCCCTAGTGTACCCTCAACCAAGAGAACTCTAACCCAGGCACTTCTATTAATTCATTGTTTGTACATGATTATCTATAAGTTTAGTTATTATTATTATTAATATTATTATTATTATTAGCAAAGCTACAACCCTAGTTGGAAAATCAGGATGCCATAAGCCCGAGGGCTCCAAGAGGGAAAACAGCTCAGTGAGGAAAAGAATTAAGGAAATAAATATACTGGATATAATAATTAATAATAGATATTAATATTTCTTTTGAATCGTCCTGATATATGTTTTGAATTTGTATGACAATTTGTTTAAGTATAATTATTATATAATATCAGTTAGGTTTATTTTCGTTAGACATGTAACTATACTCTGTGGAGGAATGCTGATATTTTTTTTCTATTTTATGTGACATTTTGATTAAAACTTATAGCAGATATTTACATGTCGAACAGGCTGACATTAGCCTTTTTATAGTATTTATACGAAATATATGTTTTGATGTTGTTACTGTTTTTTAAATATTTTATTTTGTTCATTGTTTCTCATATTTTCTTATTTCCTTTCCTCACTGGGCTACTTTTCCCTGTTGGAGCCCATGGGCTTATAGCATCTTGCTTTTCCTACTAGGGTTGTAGCTTAGCTAGTAATGATAATAATATAACAATTCGAGTATCGCCATATTTTCATGACTACTCATTTGACTTTGTATGATCGTGTAAGCATTTGAAGATGGCATGTTCATCCTTGCCAAGATTCTTGGGAAGGATGTGTTGTACAATGCTAGTGGTATTGTTAGATTTATTTCATAAGCAGGTCTTCTGAAAGCTATTTAACTTTTATAAGGACAGCTTTGTTTTTATGGTTTTAATCAAATATTCTTTTATTCTTTATTTATAACAAACTATATCAGCATCAATGACCTTCAATGTCAGGGTGCCAGAGAACTTCCAATCAATCAGTCAATCGATTATGTCGGAATTAGAAAACTCATTTTGCTACAGATTTATATTTAAAGGTTTAAAGGCCGCTCATGAATGGCAGAGGCAAGGGACAGTAGCATTGTCCTATCAAACAGGACAATGCCCTAAAGACTGACCATAGCCCTATATACACATATGATCAGCGAACAAGCCCCCTCTCCTCCCAAGCTAGGACCAAGGAGGACCAGGCAATGGTTGTTGATGAATATACATATGATCAGCGCCCGAGCCTCAGGGAGGGCCAGCCAGTGGTTGCTGGTGACTTAGCAGATAGACCTATAGGCTTCCCCAAACCCCTCATCCTTAGCTCACAACGATGGTGATGATCCAGCTACCAAAGAAACTAACGAGTTTGAGCATGACTCGAACCCCAGTTTGGCCATCACCAGTCAGTGACGTTACCCCATAGGCCACCAAAATTTGCCATTAGGTTTAAAAATAGGATTTTTTCTTTTGTTACAGAGCAAGCAGATTTTTGTATCCGTTGAGGTTTTTAGTTTTGAATACCCTCCAAAAGGGCTTCGTTCTACAGGTAAAGCTGGCTTTAATCATTCCTCAAAAGTCACTGACTTAAAACCAACATAGATACCATTTAATTTAAATTTTAAACATCATTAGATTTGGCTGAAACCTTTAAGGATTATTTGCTTTAAAGGAATTTCATCCTTATTTGATATTAAACAAAGGCTATTCGATTGGTTTCATACCCACATATTGAAAGCAATTTAGATTAGTCTTACTGATAAGTATCTTTGATAACCAAGATATTTGCAATATTCACATAAGGTCGCGTTTATTCTTGCATCCAACGCTACCGATCTGTATCATCATTACACAACACATTGCTAGTTTTTATCAGATCATTGTAATTTTGAAATTTCAGAACTTTTCAGGCCTGGAATATTTCATTTGTCTTTTGCATTTACTGCTTGTGGAAGGATAGTTTCCTATTCCATAGCTATATTTTACTGCCATTTAAGACTTTGTAATATACATATCATAACTTTTTGCACGGTTATATAGCGAGAAAAGTTTGTCGATAGTCAGCTGATTTGACTTATCTTTGCCAATCAAGAATGTATTCCTAACTATCACAGTGGAGATAAAGGAGAAATTGGTTCTACTTGTTAATAATCAGCAGATACTTAGAATTTACTAGATTCGCTTATCCTTGCACTTTCATGGGAAAAATTATATAAAGAACTTGCCTTTGTTATCAGAACAATCATTCTGCAGTTAAATATGCATAGAGGTATACCATTGGAGTTTCGATGTCCGGGGAACCTATTAGCGATTTTTGGAAGGGTTTTTCCCGGGACGAAATTAGAGCCAATCACAGCGCGAGCTCGCTCAGTGGAGTTAAGGTAAGTATGGCCAAGGTTTGATAGTGACCCATTTGGCTGGCGTGCGCAGCACATCCGTGCACCAATCGCCAGAACAGAGGAGCAATGAGATAATGTTTAATTGAGAATGAAACGAGCCACAGCGGAGCAAAGGCTAGTTTATTGACCCATGTAGATGGCGTGCGCAGCACATCCGTGTACCACTCGCCAGAACAGAAGAGCAATGAGATAATGTTTAATTGAGAGTGAAACTAGCCACAGCGGAGCAAAGGCCAGTTGAGGGAGGGGATTTAAAGTGATCTGGCAAGTGATAACAAGGAGTACTGGGTAGGTAATTAAATTATGGGTTGGCAATACTTTCCTCTGCTGAGCAAGTTTGCGCTGTGATTGGCTCTAATTCCGTCCCTGGACAAACCCTTCCAGACTTGAAGAAATGGTCTGGTGACCCCCAGCCATTTTGGGATAACTCCTTGATCCTCCTAAAATGACGACATTAGCTGGTGTATGCAGTTTGGGAAATGGTTTTTTGTGTGAGTACCTTTAAAGGAGTTACATTTTTCTCCTGGCTCATTGGTAGATGATATAAGGACAAGTAAATGTTTAAAGTTTGTATAGGAAGCTCAACTTTTTTCAAAATAGTTGTTTTTTATATATAATTCTCGTTTTGATACTTGTATATAATTTCATGAATTTTAGGTTTGAAGGTATTTATTCAGCTTTATAAGCAGAGTGAATGTTTTACGAAATAATTTTGAGATTTTTTGCTATACAATTATGGTGTTGATGACTGTGAAGAGTAATTTTTAATGTTTGCTAATCCAATGGACTGTGGCCAGTTGTACTGGAAATAGTAAACTTATTCAAATCTGTCTTTGAAAAGATTATTATTATTATTATAATTATAATTATTATTATTATTATTATTATTATTATTATTATCATCATCATCATCATCATCATTACCAGCTATACTACAACCCTAGTTGGAAAAGCAGGATGCTATAAGGCCACGAGCTCCAACAGGGAAAATAGCCCACTGAGGAAAGGAAACAAGGAAAAATCAAATATTTTAAGAACAGGTACAACATTGAAATAAATATTTCCTCAATAAACTGTAAAAACTTTAATAAACCAAGAGGAAGAGGAATTGAATAAAATAGTGTTCTCGAGTGTACCCTCGAAGCAAGAGAACTCTAACCCAAGACAGTTAAAGACCATAGTATAGAGGCTATGGCACTGCCCAAGATTAGAGAAAAACTGTTTGATTTTGGAGTGTCCTTCTCCTAGAAGAGCTGCCTACCATAGCTAAAGAGTCTCTTCTACCCTTACCAAGAGGAAAGTAGCCTCTGAACAATTACAGTGCAGTTGTTAACCCCTTGAGAGAAGAATTGCTTGGTAATCTCAGTGTTGTCAGGTGTATGAGCATTGTATAAACTCCTTTTCCCAAACATGTATTCATTATTTTGACCATCGTCTAATGAACTAATTAGCATATCCCCACATGTACAAACTTAACAAGGAACTTCCATTGTGAACTCGACTGTTTTTGCCCCAAGAATTAATGTGTGCTAATCAATATACATTCTGATGAGGTGTCACGATCTCACAGTTTCACAGGTCCATAATGCTCCAGAATGAATGTGTGCTAATCAATTTACATTCTGTGCATTTTGTTGAGGTGTCACGTTCTCACAGTTTCACAGGTCCATAATGCTCCGAACCATAATTTTTTCTCTTGCTTGTGTTAATGTTTTTGCATTTATAAGTTAATGTTTGCTAACTAATTACCTTTTGTTTAGGTATTATTTTTTCGTGCTTTCACAGGTTCATAAGGCTTTGAACCATGATTTCTTTCTTGCATCAATGGTTTTGCAATTCTGTTTGTTTGTTTATTATCTTTTCCACCTTTTCCACTTATCCTTTATTCTTGACTGTTATAATGTCTGTTCATAGTCATTAATATTCATATTCATATTATTATTATTATTATTATTATTATTATTATCATTATTGTTATTATTATTACTAGCTAAGCTACACCCCTAGTTGGGAAAGCAGGATGCTATAACTCCAGGGCCCCCAACAGGGAAAACAGCCCAGTGAGCAAAGGAAACAAGGAAAAATAAAATATTTCAAATAATATCAATAATTAATAATTGGTTATTTGAGAATTCACGTACCCGGCGTTTTCTTATTTTATTAACATCATCATCCTTGTATATGTTAATTGATATTACCAATGGTTTTTACGCCGAGACAGATGGTCCATACTAGTCGCCATAATATTTGCTAGTCAAAGCATTCACTTCTATTCTTAGCAGGTCATGCGAGAGTCTCGTTAGAGAAACCGGTATTTTTAAGTGACTCATCTTTACCATTTG
>NW_027168816.1:140000-242500 GCF_036898095.1 Palaemon carinicauda | reverse complement strand
ATTAATAAATATTGGTGTCATTGTACAATCATTAAAGGATTTCTAAATTTCAAAGGTTTAACAGTCCAAAAACTCTCCAAATAACAGCTTGAAAATTTTGTAGGATGTGGGAAAGAATATGAAGGTCAGATGACTGGTAAGTAGATACATACTTATAATAAAGCCATTACATTGCACATGAGGTGGGCTGCACTGAAGAATTCACTGGTCTGTTTAAGGTAAACCATAGGTTCTGCTAGGAGTTTGTGGAACTGAACTTGATGCAGACCCAGTAAACTGAGATCCAAATCCAGCGCTGGATGATTGAGATCCAAATCCAGCGCCAGATGATGGAGACCCAAATCCAGCACCAGAGCCAAATCCAGCACCAGATGATTGCGATCCAAATCCAGCACCAGATGATTGAGATCCAAAACCAGCCCCAGATGATTGAGATCCAAAACCAGCCCCAGAACCAAATCCAGCCCCAGAGCCAAATCCAGCACTAGATGATTGAGATCCAAATCCAGCCCCAGAACCAAATCCAGCACCAGATGATTGAGATCCAAATCCAGCACCAGATGATTGAGATCCAAATCCAGCACCAGATGATTGAGATCCAAATCCAGCACCAGATGATTGAGATCCAAATCCAGCCCCAGAGCCAAATCCAGCACCAGATGATTGAGATCCAAATCCAGCCCCAGAGCCAAATCCAGCACCAGATGATTGAGATCCAAATCCAGCCCCAGAGCCAAATCCAGCACCAGATGATTGAGATCCAAATCCAGTACCAGAGAACTGAGATCCAGATCGGGAACTTCCACCATAAGTTCCCCTGTTTCCAGCAGCATTGGCAGCAGCATCTTCCAGAGCTGCCTTTTCAATCTGAGCAATTGCATGAGGTGGAAGAGGAGGAGGCGTTGGTAGAAGGGGTGACTCTACACGGTAACCATCTCCATCGGCGACAAACTGGAAGTTAGCTGGAGTGCCATCAGGGAATGTGAATCTGAAATGGCAAGGGTGGATAAGTATGATAATTATAATTAAAAGCATAACATAGTTTTATAAACAATAGAATATTCATATTTTTCTCAAATTTTTCATTAACTTATAAGTGTAGTTTTCTATTTGGTATAGAATGCGTATGTACTTACGACCATGCACCTTGCTGCGCCACAGCTCCAGTCACACCTTGTGGGTATCCTTGTTCTTGTCTGCTGATGCCATTGGCAGTTTCAAAGTTGAAGGTGTAAGAACCATCGGCATGTGGACCATCACGGTCATCGACAAGAATAGGAATGACTGGTGCAGAGGGACCTTGGTAACTGGGGGAAGCACCAGAAGGGCGGGATCCTCCAAAGCCTCCTGCTGAGGATCCGGTAGGGCGAGATACACCGAAGGATCCAGTAGATCCACTGAAACCTCCTGAAGGAGATCCACCAAAACCAGCTGTGGACGAACCTCCAAAAGCAGAAGCACCTAATCCTGAGGAACCTCCAAAACCAGATCCTGAAGCTCCAAAACCACCTGAGGAACTACCTGAAGAACCTCCAAATCCTCCACTAACACCACCACCGAAACCACTGCTGACAGATCCCCCAAGTCCTCCCAGAGAGGAACCTCCAAATCCTCCTCCCTGTGCACCAGAGGAAGCCCCAAAAGCTCCTGCAGAAGACCCGGATCCACCTACTGCAGGAGGTTGGTACAATCTTGCTGGGTCAGAAAGAACTCCGTTGGGTATTACAACTGCCAGGAGGGCGCACAACACCTTCATCGTCTGGAAAGGTTTCGTGTTTATCATTATCCGGAAACAGAAAGTCGTTCTGAAGTTGGTAAATAGTTGAAACATTTCTAAATTAATTAAAGTTATAGGCTGGCAATCTAATTCAATATATGTCGTTAGAAATATGTTAATGGGATTTTATTTTGGCTTTTCTTTTTGCAAAGTATTGGTGCCTAATGTTTTATGATGTTCATATGTATGAGTAATAATTTAGTTTCCAATTCTTTTTGGACCATATTTAATTATGAAAATTAGCTTTAGTATATACAGTAAATACAATATCGTGTATTTAATTATTTGAAAGAAAATTAGTTAAAGTTAACTATCGTTTCCATTTTCTTATGTGGTGTTCATGTTTAAATTAACTATGTGACTGATTAGTTCAATTCAAGAGTATCTTTTCGATAATTTTGTCCTTATCATTAGTTATATAAGTGATCAATGAAAGGTAAAAGTGTCGAGAATTAAATAAGAAATTAAGAGTTCGTGAAATGGAGGCAACGAGAGAACTTACTTTGGTCGTCATCGTTGTCTGAAGGAGTCGAACTGAATGTGATGATCCTTCGTCTCTGCAACGCTTTTATAAGGGACCGGTGCCCTTCGCTCTCTTAGGCTGCCATCCCCCCACCCCCAGTTAAGCCCCCATCCCCTACCCCCCAATGATCCGATCCAGTTCATCCTTATTCACGTAAAAACTTGCCCTTCACGGGCCATCTGCCCCACCCCCTGGCTCTTCTTTTCCAGCAATCCAGTTTATCGCGAAAGTGAATCAAAAGCTGATTTGAAATTGACTTGATGAAATTTATTTTATTAAACCGAAATACGAGTTTTCTGTTTCAAGATATTTTAAATCATCGAATATATCTTCAGTAGCTGAAGATTGACTTGCTTCTAATAAGTGTTCAACTTTTATGTATATTATTGTTTCCACTCGTCAAGAATACTTATTAATAATTTTTCAAACGTATTTTGTACGATTATATATAGATGACTCTCTGAAATCTTTATTTGTATCTTTCCCTGCTCTATATTTAAAGGAAAGTTACATTTTTTTTTTCATATTTCAGTTTCATTCACATGAATATATTTTACAATTATGATTATAATAAAGCTGCATAACATTTTGAACTCTTTGAATGATAAAGAGGATGATGCTAAACCATCATATATATATATATATATATATATATATATATATATATATATATATATATATATATATATATATGCATATATATATATATATTCACATATATATATATATATATATATATATATATATATATATATATACATACACACACACACACATATATATATATATATATATATATATATATATATATATATGTATATATATATATATATATATATATATATATATATATATATGTGTGTGTGTGTATATATATATATATATATATATATATATACACACACACATATATATATATATATATATATATATATATATATATGTGTGTGTGTGTGTGTGTGTGCATATATATATATATATATATATATATATATATATATATATATATATATATATATGTATATATATATATATATATATATATATATATATATATATATATATGTGTGTGTTTATATATATATATATATATATATATATATATATATATACATATATATATATATATATGTGTGTGTTTATATATATATATATATATATATATATATATATATATATGTATATATATACATATATATATCTATATATATATATATATATAAATATATATATATGTGTGTGTGTGTGTGTGTGTATTTGGATAAATAGACAATATCTTAGTGGCGTCTAAAAATCGAAGAAAGTTTCTCTCCGGACAGACTATCCTGCAGATAGTTCTCAGGAAAGAAAAATACATTAAAATTTTCTCCATTCAATTTTTGGTGTCGCCACATGTTTTGGGTAATTTTTTGACCCTTCTTCAGTACTACATTGAGTTTTGGAATTACGCTTTAATATGAAGATTATGGCGGGTAAAATATGATACAAAAATATATGGAAATTCGGAAACTACTTAACAACTAGATGGGCGTTCATTAGAGCGCAGACCTCCGCTGCGGCAGCTTATTTGTCGACATTTTTCTTAACCTTGACCTTGAACTTTGACCTCAGCATGTATTCATTGACGTGGATTTTCATACACTCAAATATGAAGTTTTAGGTCTGTGTCAACGATGTCCAAACGTATGACTGATTACGAGAATCGGACATTTTGCCTGATCGTGACCTTGACCAATGTCCTTGGCCTCCCAAAATTTTAATCATTTCCAGCTTTTTACATAACGGTCAATCTCTGCAAGTTTCATTACTATTAAAATTGTGGCCAGGATTCTGTTCACAAGCAAACATACGCACAAACAAACAAACACACTAAAACACAAACAGGGGTAAAACATAACCTCCTTCCAACTTTGTTGGCGGAGGTAATAAGTCCAAAGAATACAAGGTAAAAGTACTAAAACATGAGCTGTATAAAAAGCTACTGAAATGAAACTAGATATAGTAATCGAGTAAAAATGACTGTAGTTATTTTCAATTGTTTAGAAACACAATTGTATGCAGTTGCTAGTTGTACGACAGATAAATTATTGTTCAGCTCCCATCTCATCTGTTTTAAGCCAAATCTGACAAGAATAGAAAGAGATAACTGAAAAGCTTTGCTCTGTGAGAGGAGAGTGTTCGTTAAATCACTGATCTCTTTGAGCAGAAAATGTTGGTAGAGTGGGGAGAAATCTTGTTCAAACTTAGAGACCCTAGACTCAATTTGTTTTCAAAATTCTGAGTCTCATCCTCTTGGAATTATCTACAGAGTATTGTCAGTTGAGTACATTATGTTGTGCTGTTCAAATTGTGTAAATTAGCACCAGAAATACCATCTCGATGGTAAATCTTCTATGTATAAGTAGATCTTTTTTCTTGACTACATGAGCAGTAGACAAAACGTAAGGTAATTTTATCTATTTTACATCTTTTTGATTAATGAGCAATGAAATGAAAGAGCTGATTATTTGGCAATTATTGCTCGAGTCCATAGAATATATAACCTAGAAGTCACATTATTCTGAAAACTTATTTGACAGAACACGTAAGGAAAGTCCTGTCAAAAGTTAGTACAAGAAACAATCTTTTGGTCCAACTTACGAACTCTAACTGGGAATTAGATTCCAATACACTGATAACAACAGCTCTAGTACTGATCTATACTACTACTTAGCATCGTGGGCTAGATCATTCGACGCTCACAAAATAGAACTTCAGCTAAACTAGTCATGTCACATAATAACTGGCACCTTAAAGCCAACATCTCTGCCAGCATTACAGATTAGCGGGAAATGGATTACCTCACATGCGTAAACACACTCGTCCAAATACACAGAAATATAGTTGAGAATTTTACATGGGATATTCCCTTTTTGGTCTCAGTGTCTCAGTAAAAAGACTGTAGTTCAGATTTAGAATTATGACCATTGATAGTTTAAATCCTGAGTATTCGGTAAACCACACACTCGGAGAGCAGATGGAATGAGATCATTTCCCACCAAATGATGCCATCCAAATTCCTTATGAGCAACTTCCAAGTGGAATGAACCTTCCCAGAAAAGACTGGATAATATTAAACAGGGCAAGAACCAGAGTAGGCAAGACTGGGAGCAACACCTATGAGTGGGGACTTTATCCCACCAGCAAGTCCCCATGTAGCCATCCAATGCAAATCATGGAGTATATACTTCGTTATTGTCAACTGGGACCCATATTTACAGATCAACACCTAAAGGTCTTTAATGAAGCTGCCTAACAATGGACTATGTACTCGGTATAAAATGTTTTGTAGTGTGATACCCTATTGGGAAGTACATAAGTTATTTATAGCAGAGTACTTGCTGGAGCAGCAAGACCTCAAGTTTTCATGTGATGTAGCGCCACCTAAATGGGATTTGGATGGGGAACCAATGTGGTTTACAAGTCTATACTTTTCTTGGAGTCAAGAAAGGATCGCAATTTAGGCTGCTCGGGCTAGTGACGACAATCCTAGAGAAACGATGCTGATCGTTTTGCAACTGTGGAACTTTGCTCTTCGTTAGGGTATGGAGCTGGTGGGATTGGAAATGGGATTATATGAACTGTATTTACAACCCAACCAATATAATTTGGAATAAACTAATAGAATAATACATATATATATATATATATATATATATATATATATATATATATATTTATATATATATATTGTAAGCTCTTTTTTATTGCAGTACATACTACCCGCGATTTTGAAACAAACAATATACCCATTTTTCATATTCATTTAAGGTCAACTGATTATTCAGTTTTTTTTACTCAATATTTAAGTTGTAGATCCTATGACCATTATACTATTATGGTCCAGAATGTTAAGAAAGATTCTCCCACCAACAATTTTCCCTTAGAAGTATCTCAATTTAAGTCTTATATAAAGAAAAATTAGATTTATGAAATTCATACCATTTTTCATGTGATTTTTTTCTCATTTTAATTGATATTTAATGTAGTAGTTATCATGATAGGATAGGTAAACAGAATTCGTAATAGAAAATTATATTTCATCATTAACAGTAACTAGCAACTATTAAGCGTATTTTTGTTGACTTGCATGAATACATTAACAGCCCAAATGCCTGAGTGAATATTGAAGTAAAAAGATAATTGGAAAGTTAGTGGGACGTCTGATCCAGTGAGTTATTTTCACAATAATTCACTCACAAGAAATCTTCATAGACATGTAATCACAATATTTAACTAGATACACATCATGTGAATATTTCATCTGAGATTACTGAGATTAGGTAGACATTGTATTTACCAACAAGCTGACTATAATGAAAATTGATGCCATTGTACAATCAGGAAAGAATTTTTAAGTTTTTAGAAAGGTTCAACACTCCAAAAACTCTCAAATATCAGCTTGCAAATTTTGTAAGCTATGGAAAAGAATATAAAGTTCAGATGAGTTATAAAGATACAGAATAATAATGTAGTAAATACATTGCACATCAGGTGGGCTGCACTGAAAATTTCACTGGTGTGTTCAAGGTAAACCATAGGTTCTGCTTGGAGTTTGTGGAACTGAACTTGATGGAGATCCAGTAAACTGAGAGCCAAATCCAGCACCAGATGATTGGGATCCAAATCCAGCGCCAGATGATTGGGATCCAAATCCAGCCCCAGATCCGAATCCAGCACCAGATGATTGAGATCCAAATCCAGCACCAGATGATTGGGATCCAAATCCAGCACCAGATGATTGGGATCCAAATCCAGCCCCAGATGATTGGGATCCAAATCCAGCACCAGATGATTGGGATCCAAATCCAGCCCCAGATCCAAATCCAGCACCAGATGATTGGGATCCAAATCCAGCTCCAGATGATTGAGATCCAAATCCAGCACCAGATGATTGGGATCCAAATCCAGCACCAGAGAACTGAGATCCAGATCCAGAGAATTGAGATTCACTTCCAGAAAACTGAGAACCAGATCCAGCTTGAGAACTTCCACCATAAGTTCCCCTGTTTCCAGCAGCATTGGCAGCAGCGTCTTCTAGAGCTGCCTTTTCAATCTGAGCAATTGCATGAGGTGGAAGAGGAGGAGGTGTTGGTAGAAGGGGTGACTCTACACGGTAACCATCTCCATCGGCGACAAACTGGAAGTTAGCTGGAGTGCCATCAGGGAATGTGAATCTGAAATGGCAAAGGTGGATAAGTATGATCATTATAACTAGAAGCATAACATAGTTTTATAAACAATAGAATATTTATATTTTTCTCAAATTTTTTTTAACTTATAAGTAGTTTTTCATTTGGTATAGAATATGTTCATACTTACGACCATGCACCCTGCTGTGCCACAGCTCCAGTTACACCTTGTGGGTATCCTTGTTCTTGTCTGCTGATGCCATTGGCAGTTTCAAAGTTGAAGGTGTAAGAACCATCGGCATGTGGACCATCACGATCATCGACAAGAATAGGAATGACTGGTGCAGAGGGACCTTGGTAACTGGGAGAAGCCCCAGAAGGGCGGGATCCTCCAAAGCCTCCTGCTGAGGATCCAGTAGGGCGAGATCCACCGAAGGATCCAGTAGATCCACTGAAACCTTCAGAAGAAGATCCACCAAAACCAGCAGTGGAAGAACCTCCAAAAGCAGAGGCTCCTAATCCTGAGGAACCTCCAAAACCAGAACCTGAAGCGCCTCCAAAACCAGATCCTGAAGCTCCAAAACCACCTGAGGAACTACCTGAAGAACCGCCAAATCCTCCACTTACACCACCACCGAAACCACTGCTGACAGATCCCCCAAGTCCTCCCAGAGAGGAACCTCCAAATCCTCCTCCCTGTGCACCAGAGGAAGCCCCAAAAGCTCCTGCAGAAGACCCAAATCCACCTACTGCAGGAGGTTGGTACAATCTTGCTGGGTCAGAAAGAACTCCGTTGGGTATTACAACTGCCAGGAAGGCGCACAACACCTTCATCGTCTGGAAAGGTTTCGTGTTTATCATTATCCGTAGTAGTTCAGAAGTTAATAAATAGTCTAAATATTTTTAGATTAATAAAATTCATAGGATTGTAATCTAAATGAATATCTTAACTTATTATTAATGTTAGTGGGATTTTTTTTGGCTTTTATTTTTTGCAAAGAATTGGTGCATAATGTTTTATGATGTTGATATGCATGAGTAGCAATTTAGTTTCCATTTCATTTTGAACCGTATTGAAGTATTAAAATTAGCTCAAGTATTGAAACAGAAAAACGTGTATTTAGTTATTTGAAAGAAAATTAGAAAAAGTTAACAATCTTTTCCATTTTCGTATGTGGTGTTCAGATTGTAATGAACTATAAATATGACTGGTTATTTTAAGTTAATAGTATCCATTCGGTAATTTCGTCCTTATCATTAGTTATACAAGTGATCAATGAAAGGTAAAACTGTCGAGAATCAAATAAGAAATTCAGAGGTCGTGAAACCGAGGCAACGAGAGAACTTACTTTGGTCGTCATCGTTGTCTGAAGGAGTCGAACTGAATGTGATGATCCTTCGTCTCTGCAACGCTTTTATAAGGGACCGGTGCCCTTCGCCCTCTTTGGCTTCCACCCCCTCCCCTCCCCCAGCAAGGAAGGCCCCCTCCCCATCTTTATTCACCTAAAAACTTGCCCTTCGCTGGCCATCTTTCCTCCGCCTTCTTCTTTTCCAGTGATCCAGTTTTTCGCGAAAGTGAATCAAAAGTCGATTGGAAATTAGCGTTGATGAAATTCAATTCAATCGAATGGCGTCAGTTCTGTTTAAAGATTCTATTAATTGTAATATCGGTTTTGAACTAAGATGGACTTGCTTTTTAATAATGTTACTGTTAATATTTTATATATTTTTTTTTTTTTTTTTTTTTTTTGGTGCGCAAGCAATTTTTTTTTTCTTATTGCATTTTAAAGTCTGTTTATGATAGATAATTTAAGGAGATTCTGGACATTAGAGAATGCTAATATTATTTAAATTAATTTTTTTCATTCATACTAATATAAAAATACAACTATACTGTATTTATGATAAAGTAATACAAAATTATGAACTGATTGAATAATTACGTGATAGAGCAGCAGTAAGTAATTTTTTTATCCTTGGTTATTAAATTTTCATCTCTATAATTAACAGCATTGCTCGTAATCCTCGGTAGCTAGTACTTAAGGAAACTATCCTGTGGTGATTAAGTCATAGAATTAACTTATCTAGTATGAAGTCAGAATTCCTTTGGCCTCTTCATAGATATAGATTCCCAACTAGATGAGTGATCTAAGATTTTGGAACTTTTTTTTTTTTTTTCTTTTTCTCCGGTGAACGACTTTTTGGGAAATTGATCGTGTCACTTCATGTTACACCATTAATTGTATCCTTCTTTTATTATTATTATTATTATTATTATTATTATGGATGCTATTTTTATTATTATTATTATAGATGCTATTTTTGTTATTATTATTATCATCATCATTATTATTATTGTTATTATTATTATTACTACTACTACTACTAGCTAAGCTACAACCCTAGTTGGAAAATCAAGATACAATAAGCCCAAGGGCCCCAACAGGGAAAAATAGCCCAGTGAGGAAAGGAAATAAGAAAATAAATAAACGATATAAGTAATGAACAATTAAAATGAAATATTTTGATAACATTAACAACATCTAAACAGATATTTCTTATATAAACTATAAAAAATACATATGTCCTTCGTATATACGGATAAATGGTCTTAGTATAAAATGAGTAATACCAATCTGGAATATTTATCCATACAAGAGAAAGATCCTGGAATGTCTCCGTGTCACCTGGAACCTGGAATCCGATTTTAATAACGACTTCGTCTTACGACCTATTCTCAAGTCAATGTTTCAGCTGGTCTGACCAGAGAATGGTCAATCAAGATATGAGCCAAAGTGGACTTACGAATAAAGGTACCTTGACCTTCATCATAAGGAAGGGGAATTACTGACCTGATGCTGACCCTTATAATCTTTATAATTACTAAGGTCACTTACCTTCGTTTTTCTGCATTTATCATTGTTCATGGTCGAGTCTCTTCCTCTTGTTTTGGTAAAGTTTTTATAGTTTATATAGGAAATATTTAGTTTAATGTTGTTACTGTTCTTAGAATATTTTATTTTAATTGTTAATTACTTCTCTTGTAGTTTATTTATTTCCTTATTTCCTTTCCTCACTGGGCTATTGTCCCTATTGGAGCTCTTGTGCTTATAGCATCCTGTTTTTCCAATTATGGTTGTAGCTTAGCAATTAATGATAATAATAATAATAATAATAATAATAATAATAATATTGTGTATGGCTTCTCTCAAAGAGGAGTAATTTACAGTTCTCCGGTTTCTCCTTGAGTCTTTGGGAGTGACATTGCTACCCCTACACCCCCTTTATTGACCCCAGAGGATGCTGATAACCATAAGTCAGGAATACTTCACTGGCCTTTCAATAGGGAGCCAAGTGCTATACCGTATAGCTTCGTGTTTACATATGCTTATTTTTTATATATATATATATATATATATATATATATATATATATATATATATATATATATATATATATATATATATATATATATCTCCTCCTACGCCTATTGACGCAAAGGGTATCTGTTAGATTTCGCTTTTAAATCAATACTTCTCCATCCATGCTCTCCTACTTCACGCTTCATAATCCTCAGCCATGTAGGCCTGGGTCTTCCAACTCTTCTAGTGCCTTATGGAGCCAAGTTAAAAGATTAATGAAATAATATCTCTTGGGAAGTGGGAAGAAATATCTTTTAGAATTGATACCTTTTTTTGTTGAAATTATAAAGTTTCTAGGAATGTGTTGTTAGCAGTATACGTTCTCCCAACCCTCTGATATTGTCCACAATTATCAAAGTAGGTTGACTTGTGGCTTCCGGTCTATATTGAACCGTGGATTTTAAGATATCAGTCCGTTGTTCTAATACTCTGTATATATTATGTATAACAATATGTATAACAATATATATATTATATATGTATATATATATGTATATACACACCTGCACTAGTGTACGTGACCAGTCAAAATGATGGTTAAATATTTAGATAACGCACACACATGCAAACACATCCCCTCTCACCATGGTATGACTACTTTTTCTTTGCCCTACCCGAGGGACGGGAAGAGATGTTGTAGTGATACGTCCGGTATACACACACACACACACACACACACACACACACACACACATATAAATATATATATATATATATATATATATATATATATATATATATATATATATATATATTTGTGTGTGTATTTGACTATGAAATTCTTACTATTTTAACATGTCAACAAGGGTAACATTGTTTGATCAATAAGCAATGCTATTGAAATAGTTAGTTAGATATAGTTATCATGAGCTAGGTTAAGAATTATCTGCAACTATCTTTCTAAAACTCTAAAAAAATAACTCGAGGCAACTGGAAGACTCCCACGCTTAAGCCGAAAAGATCAAGAGAACAAAATGGGACTTTTCTTCTCTTAGCTCCTCCCAGCCTTACGAGGGGTTCAGCCGAGTTTAGTTGGTAATGCTAAGGTGTCAGTTATCCTAATTTGGAGGTTTAAAGGCCGCCCATTAGTGGCAGGGGTAATGGACAGTGACATTGCCTTATCGAGCAGGGCAATGCCCTAGAGACTGACCGTATATATATATGATCAGCGCCCAAGCTCCTTCTCCACCCAAGCTAGGACCAAGAAGAACCAGGCAATGGCTGTTGCTGATATCTCAGCAGATAGACCTCTAGGCTCCCCCAAACCCCTCATCCTTAGCTCACAAGGACGGTGAGGTTGTAGCGACCAAAGGAACTAACAAGTTTGAACGGGACTCGAACCCCAGTCTGGTATTCACCAGTCAGGGACGTTACCACATCGGCCACCACAACCCTAACAATAATAAAATTACTGGAGATAATATTATTTAAATTTATTATTTAGTAATTTGATATGGACTCCACTTTAAATTCTTTCTTATTGCAAATTCTGAGAATTACTCTGTTGCTAAGATTTTAAAGTTTTTAGACAATTCATGTCATAAGGATATTTTTAAATTTGTGTTATATATTATAGTGGCTCTATTTTGTATATATGCTTTCCTTAATTATTTCATTGTAAGTAGATAGTTTTATTCCATAGTCAATTTATAGTGGCCAGGTCTTTTAGAGACGAGATAAAGTTTCTTTTAAATCAGACATGTTCATACACACGCACAATAAATAAATATATATATATATATATATATATATATATATATATATATATATATATATATATATATATATATATATACAGAGAGAGAGAGAGAGAGAGAGAGAGAGAGAGAGAGAGAGAGAGAGAGAGAGAGAGAGAGACTTTGTGTGATCGCCCACAGTAAACCAACCTAGTATGGTTGTCCCCGACTAGTACAGCTTTGCTGATCATGGCGACACACAAACCCTTTCACCACGTTAAGGTATCCTCACTCAGAAAGGGTATCCTACACTTGGACATAAATGATCAAGAGTTCCTTATGTATTAGACCTGGTAAATTAGGCTCTGTACATTTGCCCTTAAGGTCAAGTGAGTAAAAAGTCCTTTCATCTGCTGGAAGTTTTCTCCAACACCAAAATGTGGTGCTGATTGTTAGCTAATTTTAATATTGTATAAGGCAGTGCTTATAGATGTGAATGTTACCATCAGCATCTTCTCGTAGATTTAAAATACTATATGTGATACATAATGCAGGAGTTCGAATAGCCAGAAGAACATACATTTCTTTCCATTTGAAGGTTACTCATGAATGGCAGAGGCTAGGGACATGGTAGGGACCCTGAGACTGATTATACTGTATATACATATGATCAGCGCCCAAGCCCCCTCTCCACACTAGGTACGACCAGCATTCTACAGATTGGCAGGAATTGCACCACCAAACGTATCTAGGGAGACTCGTTGAAATACACAGAAATATAGTCTGTAAACTTAGATGAGATATTCCCTTTCGGTCACAGTGACTCAGTAAGAAGACTGTAGTCCAGAATTAGCGTCATGACCATTGGTGGTTCAGATCCTGAGCAGTCGGGAAACCACAGACTTGGAGAGCAGATGGAATGAGATCATTTCCCACCAAATGATGCCCATATGAGCAACTTCTAAGTGGAATGAACCTTCCCAGAAAAGACTGGATAATATTAAACAGAGCAAGAACCAGAGTAGGCAAGACTAGGAGCAACACATATAAATGGGGAATTTATCCCACCAGGGAGTGGCCATGTGGCCATCCAATGCAAACCATGGAGTATATACTTCGAGATTGTTAACTGGGGCCCATCTTTACAGATTAAGACCTACAGGACTTTAATGAAGCTACCAAACAATGGACTATGGCCTGTGTATAAAATGTGTGCATGGTGTGGTACCCTATTTGGAAGTACATAAGCTATTTATAGCAGAGAGATTGCTGGAGCAACGAGACCACAAGTTTTCATGTGATGTAGCGCCACCTGAAGGGGATGGGGAACCAACGTGGTTTACAACTCTAGACTTTCCTTGGGGGTAAAGAAAGGATCTCAGTTTAGGCTGCTCGGACTAGTGGCGACAGTCCGAGAGAAAAGATGCTGATTTTTTTGCAGCAATGTAACTGTGCTCTTCGTTAGAGTATGGAGCTGGTGGAATTGGAAATGGGACCATATGAACTTTATTTACAACCCATCAAATATAATTCGGAATACACTTCTAGAATAATATATATATATATATATATATATATATATATATATATATATATATATATATATATATGTATATATATATATATAATATATATACAGTATATATATATATATATATATATATATATATATATATATATATATATATATATATATATATATATACATACATATATACATATATATTGTAAGCTTTTTTTTGTGTACATACTTCTCACTTTTTTTTGCTGTACATACTACCCACGATTTTGAAACAAACAATATTCCCATTTTCCATATTCTAATCAAAACTGAATGAACAGAGTAAACATATCACTATATTCATATCTATTTACGGTCAACTGATTATTCAGTTTTTTAATCAATATTTAAGTAACTGTTGATGACTCAGTGGGTAGACTTATTGGCTGTCCCAATCACCACCCCCCTCTCATCTCTAGCTCACAAGGACAGTTAGGTTGAAGACATTACGAGAAACCATTTCATTTGAACGGGTCTGGAACCCCCAGCCAACACATTGCTTGACCGGGGCATTTCCAATAGTATAGAATAAGGTGTAGATGGAAATGGGTTGGGGATGTTCTTCGCACTTCCCGGGAGAGATTAGCTCACCAAACTTTCAACTGGGCTCCACAATGCACTAGAATAGTTGGAAGACCCAGGCCTACAAGGCTGAGGACTATGAAGCGTGAAATAAATGATGATGAATGGAGAAGTCTAACCTAGATGATGATAATGATGATGACGACGAGAATAGTTGACGGAGGTAAAAAGTATAAAGAATACAAGGTAAACTTACTAAAACATGAGCTGTATAAAAAGTTACTCAAATGAAACTAGATTTAGTAATCGAGTGAAAATAATGATAGTGATTTTCAATTGTTTAGAAACGCAATTGTATACAATTGCTAGTTGTACGACAGATGAATTATTGTTCCGCTCCCATCTCATCTTGTTTAAGCCAAATCTGACAAGAACAGGAAGAGATAACTGAAAAGATTTGCTTTGTGAGAGGAGAGTGTTTGTTAAATCACTGATCTCTTAGAGCAGAAATTGGTGGTAGAGTGGGGAGAAACCTTACTCAAACTTAGACACCCTAAATTCAATTTGTTTTCAAAATTCTGAGTCTCATCCTCTTGGAATTGTTTACAGAATATTTATTGTCAGTTGAGTGCATTTTGGAGTGATGTTCAAATTGTGTAAATCAGCATCAGAAATACCATCTCGATGGCAAGTCTTTTATGTGTATATTGATCTTTTTTCCTGACTACATGAGAAGTAGGCTAACCTGAGGTAATTTTATCTATTTTACATTTCTTCGATTAATATGCATTGAAATGAAAGAGCTGATTATTTGGCAATCATCGCTCGAGTCCATAGAATATAAAACCTAGAAGTCACATTAGTCCGAAGTCTCTCTTTGACAGAACACGTAAGGAAAATCCTGTCAAAAGTTGGTACAAGAAACAATCTCTTGGGCCAACTTACCAACTCTAACTGGAAATTAGATTCCAAAACACTGATAACAGCAGCTCTAGCGCTGATCTATACAACTTTTTAGCACCGTGGGCTAGATGATTCGACGCTCACAAAATAGATCCGCAGCTAAACTAGTCATGCCTCATAATAACTGGCACCTTAAAGCCAACATTTCTGCCAACACTCTACAGATTGGCAGGAATTGCACCACCAAACAGCTCTACGGACACTCGTTGAAATACTCAGAAATATAGCCAGTAAACTTACTTGAGATATTCCCTTTCGGTCACAGTGACTCAGTAAGAAGACTGTAGTCCAGAATTAGTCATGATCATTGGTAGTTTAGGTCCTGAGCAGTCGGTAAACCACAGACTTGGAGAGCAGATGGAATGAGATCATTTCCCACCAAATGATGCCATCCAAAGTCCATATGAGCAACTTCCAAGTGGAATGAACCTTCCTAGAAAAGACGGGGTAATATTGAACAGAGCAAGAACCAGAGTAGGTAACACTGAGAGCAACACATATAAATGGGGACTTTATCTCACCAGTGAGTCCCCATATGGTCATCCAATGCATACCATGGAGTATATACATCGTGATTGTCAACTGGGGCCTATCTGTACAGATCAAGACTTACAGGACTTTGATGAAGCTGCCAAACAATGGACTATATACTCGGTATAAAATGTGTGCGTTGCGTGATACCCTATTGGGAAGTACATAAGCTATAGTAGAGAGTTTGCGGAGCATGGAGACCACAAGTTTTCATGTGATGTAGCGCCACCTGAAGGGGATTTGGATGGGGAACCAATGTGGTTTACAAGTCTAGACTTTCCTTGAGGTCAAGAAAGGATCGCAATTTAGGCTGCTCGGACTAGTGACGACAGTCCTAGAGAAACGATGCTGATTCTTTTGCAACAGTGGAACTGTGCTCTTCGTTAGAGTATGGAGCTGGTGGAATTGAAAATGGGATCATGTGACCTGTATTTGTAAATGATCAGGTATATTTTGGAATAAACTTGTAGAATGCTCTATATATATATGTAAGCTTTTTTTTGTGTATACACTATCAACGATTTTGAAACAAACAATATACCCATTTTCCATATTTATTCTTATCAAAACTGAATGAACAAAGTAAACCTATCACTATATTCTTATTTATTTAAGGCCAACTGTTTATTCAGTTTTTTAGTCAATATTTAAGTAGTAGAACCTATGACTATTATACTATTAGCTTCACCATGAATGGAAATGTATTATTTGATAAATTTGGTCATATTAGAAAAAAATATTTTTATGAATGAAGTCTTATTAGAAATATTTTTTTTATGGATGAACACTGAAATAGCCTTTTTATGGTCCAGAATGTTAAGAAAGATTCTCCCACCAATAATTTTCCCTTAATTTCAGTTTTCTTATGAAAAAAAATTATATTTATGAAATTCATACCATATTTAATCGGATTTTTTTCTCATTTTAATTGATATTTAATGTAGTAGTTATCATGATAGGATAGGTAAACATAATTTGTGATAGAAAATTATATTTAATCATTAACAGTAACTAGCAACTATTAAGCGTATTTTTGTTGACTTGCATGAATACAATAACAGCCCAAATGCCTAAGTGAATGTTGAAGTAAAAAGATTATTGGAAAGTTAGTGGGACGTCTGATCCGGTGAGTTACTTTGACAATAATTCACTCACAAGAAATCTTCATAGACATGTAATGACAATATTTAACTAGATACACATCTGAATATATCAACTGAGATTACTGAGATTAGGTAGACATTGTATTTACCAACATGCTGACGATAATGAATATTGATGCCATTGTACAATCAGGAAAGAATTTCTAATTTTTTAGAAAGGTTCAACACTCCAAAAACTCTCAAATATCATCTTAAACACTTTGTAAGCTATGGAAAAGAATATAAAGTTCAGATGAGTTATAAAGATACAGAATTATAATCAAGTAAATTCATTGCACATCAGGTGGGCTGCACTGAAAATTTCACTGGTCTGTTCAAGGTAAGCCATAGGTTCTGCTTGGAGTTTGTGGAACTGAACTTGATGCAGATCCAGTAAACTGAGAGCCAAATCCAGCCCCAGATGATTGGGATCCAAATCCAGTGCCAGATGATTGGGATCCAAATCCAGCCCCAGAGCCAAATCCAGCACCAGATGATTGAGATCCAAATCCAGCACCAGATGATTGGAATCCAAATCCAGCCCCAGAGCCAAATCCAGCTCCAGATGATTGAGATCCAAATCCAGCCCCAGATCCGAATCCAGCACCAGATGATTGGGATCCAAATCCAGCACCAGATGATTGGGATCCAAATCCAGCACCAGATGATTGGGATCCAAATCCAGCACCAGATGATTGAGATCCAAATCCAGCCCCAGATCCGAATCCAGCACCAGATGATTGGGATCCAAATCCAGCACCAGAGGATTGAGATCCGGACCCAGAGAATTGAGATCCAGTACCAGAAAACTGAGATCCAGATCCAGAGAATTGAGATCCAGTTCCAGAAAACTGAGAACCAGATCCAGCTTGAGAACTTCCACCATAAGTTCCCCTGTTTCCAGCAGCATTAGCAGCAGCGTCTTCCAGAGCTGCCTTTTCAATCTGAGCAATTGCATGAGGTGGAAGAGGAGGAGGCGTTGGTAGAAGGGGTGACTCTACACGGTAACCATCTCCATCGGCGACAAACTGGAAGTTAGCTGGAGTGCCATCAGGGAATGTGAATCTGAAAATGTAAGGGTGGATAAGTATGATAATTATAACTAAAAGCATTCATAGTTTTATAAACAATAGTATATTCATATTTTTGTCAAATTTTCCTTAACTTATAAGTAGTTTTTCGTTTGGTATAGAATATGTTCATACTTACGACCATGCACCCTGCTGCGCCACAGCTCCAGTCACACCTTGTGGGTATCCTTGTTCCTGTCTGCTGATGCCATTGGCAGTTTCAAAGTTGAAGGTGTAAGAACCATCGGCATGTGGACCGTCACGGTCATCGACAAGAATAGGAATGACTGGTGCAAAGGGACCTTGGTAACTGGGAGAAGCCCCAGAAGGGCGGGATCCTCCAAAGCCTCCCGTTGAGGATCCAGCAGGGCGAGATACACCGAAGGATCCAGTAGATCCACTAAAACCTCCAGAAGAAGATCCACCAAAACCAGCTGTTGAAGAACCTCCAAAAGCAGAAGCACCTAATCCTGAGGAACCTCCAAAACCAGATCCTGAAGCGCCTCCAAAACCAGACCCTGAAGCTCCAAAACTACCGGAGGAACTACCTGAAGAACCTCCAAACCCTCCACTTACACCACCACCGAAACCACTGCTGACAGATCCCCCAAGTCCTCCCAGAGAGGAACCTCCAAATCCTCCTCCTTGTGCACCAGAGGAAGCCCCAAAAGCTCCTGCAGAAGACCCAGATCCACCTACTGCAGGAGGTTGGTACAATCTTGCTGGGTCAGAAAGAACTCCGTTGGGTATTACAACTGCCAGGAAGGCGCACAGCACCTTCATCGTCTGGAAAGGTTTCGTGTTTATCATTATCCGGAAAAAGAAAGCCGTTCTGAAGTTGGTAAATAGTTGAATCTTTTCTAATTAAATTAAATTTCTAGCATTGCAATCTAAATAGATTTCTTATTTCATTAGAATTTTGTTAGCCTGATTTTTCTCTGGTTTTCATTCATGGAAATGATTTATGACTAATTTTTGTGATATTGACATATCTGTGTAAAAATTTAGTTTCCAATTCATTTTGGACCATATTGAAGTATGAAAATTACCTTTAGTATTATAACAAAAACGTTCATTTAATTATTTGAAAGAAAATTAGTTACAATTAACTTCGTTTCGATTTTCTTATTTGGTGTTCAAGTTGAAATTAACCATAAATGTGAGTGATCAAGTTAATAGTATTTTTTTTGTTATTTGCTCCTTATTATTAGCTCTGTAATTAATCAATGCTAGGTAAAAACTGTCGAGAATTAAATTAGAAATTAAAGAGTTCGAGAAACCGAGTCAACGAGAGAACTTACTTTGGTCGTCATCGTTGTCTGAAGGAGTCGAACTGAATGTGATGATCCTTCGTCTCTGCAACGCTTTTATAAGGGACCGGTGCCCTTCGCCCTCTTTGGCTTCCACCCCCTCCCCTCCCCCAGCAAGGAAGGCCCCCTACCCATCCTTATTCACCTAAAAACTTGCCCTTCGCGGGCCATCTTTCCTCCGCCTTCTTCTTTTCCAGTGATCCAGTTTTTCGCGAAAGTGAATCAAAAGTCGATTGGAAATTTGTGTTGGTGAAATTTAATTCAATCGAATGGCTTCTTTTTGGTTTAAAGTTTCTTTCAATTGTGATATCTATTTTGAACTAAGATGGAATTGCTTCTTAATAATGTTACTGTTAATATTTTTTATATGTTGAACTTTTTTTTTTTTTTTTTTTTGTATTTTAAAGTTTGTTTATGATGAATAATTGAAGGAGATTGTGGACATTAGAGAATACTAATGTTATTTAAATTCATATTTTTATCCATACTAATACAATAATACAATTATACTCTATTTATGATAAAGTTACACAACATTGTGAACTGATTGAATAATTACGTGATAGAGCAGTAGTAAGAAATTTTAATCGGGAAGGTAATTTTTTTATCCTTGGTTATTAAATTTTCATCTCTATAATTAACTGCATTGCTCGTAATCCTCGGTAGCTAGAACTTTGGGTAACTATCCTGTGGTGATTAAGTCATAGAATTAACTTATCTAGTTTGAAGTCATTTTTCCTTTGGCCTCTTCATAGATATAGATTCCCAACTAGATGAGTGATCTAAGATTTTGGATCCATTTTTTTCGGAGAACGACTTTTGGAAAAAATGGTGTCACTACATGTTACACCATTAATTGTATCCTTCTTTTATTATTATTATTATTATTATTATTATTATTATTATTATTATTATTTTTATTATTTTTATTATTATTAATATTATTATTATTAACATTATTATTATTAGTATTATTATTATTGTTATTATTATTATTAATATTATTGTTATTATTATTATTAATATTATTATTATTATTACTAATATTATTCTTATTATTACTCTTCTTCTTATTATTTTTATTATTATTAATATTATTATTATTTTTATAATTATTATTAACGTTATTATTATTGTTATTATCATTATCATCATTATTATTATTATTATTATTATTATTATTATTATTACAACTAGCAAAGCTACAACCCTAATTGGAAAATCAAGATACTATAAGCCCAAGGGCCCCAACAGGAAAAAATAGCCCAATGAGGAAAGGAGATTAGGTAATAAATAAACGATATATGTAATGAAAAATTAAAATGAAATATTTTAATAACATTAACAACATCAAAACAGATATTTCTTATATAAACTATAAAAATACTTATGTCCTTATATACGGATAAGTGATCTTAGTATAAAATGAGTAAGACCAATCTGGAATATTTATCCATACAAGAGAAAGATCCTGGAATGTCTCCGTGTCACCTGGAATCTGGAATCCGATTTCAATAACGACTTCGTCTTACGACCTATTCTCAAGTCAATGTTTCAGCTGGTCTGACCATAGAATGGTCAATCAAGGAATGAGCCAAAGTGGACTTACGAAAAAAGGTACCTTGACCTTCATCATAAGGAAGGGGAATTACTGACCTAATGCTGACCCTTATAATCTTTATGATTACTGAGGTCACTTACCTTTGTTTTTCTGCATTTACCATTTTTCATGGGTGAGTCTCTTCCTCTTGTTTTGGTAAAGTTTTTTAGTTTAGATATAAAATATTTATTCTAATGTTGTTACTGTTCTTAGAATATTTTATTTTTGTTGTTCATTGCTTCTCTTGTAGTTTATTTATTTCCTTATTTCCTTTCCTTACTGGGCTATTTTCCCTGTTTGAGCCCTTGTGCTTATAGCATCCTGTTTTTCCAATTATGGTTGTATCTTAGCAAGTGATAATAATAATAATAATAATAATAATAATAATAATAATAATAATGGCTTCCCTCGAAGTGGGATAATTTACAGTTCTCCGGTTTCTCCTGGAGTCTTTGGGAGTGACAGTACTACCCCTACACCCCTTTAATTGACCCCAGAGGAGGCTGATAGCCATTCACTATTGGGTGTAATGGTGAGCCTTAAGTCAGGAATACTCCGCTGGCCTTTCAATAGGGAGCCAAGTGCTCTATCGTATAGCTTTGTGTATGTATATGCATATATATATATATATATATATAAATTATATATATTTATATATATAATATATGTATATATATATGCATATATGTATAATATATATATACATACATATACCAAAGGCACTTCCCCCAATTTTGGGGGGTAGCCGACATCAACAATGAAACAAAACAAAAAGGGGACCTCTACTCTCTACGTTCCTTCAGCCTAACCAGGGACTCAACCGAGTTCAGCTGGTACTGCTAGGGTGCCACAGCCCAACCTCCCACATTATCCACCACAGATGAAGCTTCATAATGCTGAATCCCCTACTGCTGCTACCTCCGCGGTCATCTAAGGCACCGGAGGAAGCCGCAGGGCCTACCGGAACTGCGTCACAATCGCTCGCCATTCATTCCTATTTCTAGCACGCTCTCTTGCCTCTCTCACATCTATCTTCCTATCACCCAGAGCTTTCTTCACACCATCCATCCACCCAAACCTTGGCCTTCCTCTTGTACTTCTCCCATCAACTCTTGCATTCATCACCTTCTTTAGCAGACAACCATTTTCCATTCTCTCAACATGGCCAAACCACCTCAACACATTCAGATCCACTCTAGCCGCTAACTCATTTCTTACACCCGTTCTCTCCCTCACCACTTCGTTCCTAACCCTATCTACTCGAGATACACCAGCCATACTCCTTAGACACTTCATCTCAAACACATTCAATTTCTGTCTCTCCATCACTTTCATTCCCCACAACTCCGATCCATACATCACAGTTTGTACAATCACTTTCTCATATAGAACTCTCTTTACATTCATGCCCAACCCTCTATTTTTTACTACTCCCTTAACTGCCCCCAACACTTTGCAACCTTCATTCACTCTATGACGAACATCTGCTTCCACTCCTCCATATATATACAGTATATATATATATATATATATATATATATATATATATATATATATATATATATATATATATATATATATATAAAAATATATATATATATATATATATTTATATATATATATATATATATATATATATAAATATATATATATATATATATATATATATATATATATATATATATATATATATATATATATCATCATCTCCTCCTACTTCTATTGAACCAAAGGTCCTGTGTTTGATTTCGCCGGTCGTGTCTATCTTGAGCTTATAAATCAATACTTCATGACGACGATAATAGTTGGCGGAGGTAAAAAGTACAAAGAATACAAGGTAAACTTACTAATATATGAGCTGTTTAAAAAGTCACTTAAATGAAAGTAGATTTAGTAATCGAGTAAAAATAACGATAGTCCTTTTCAATTGTTTAGAAACGCAATTGTATACAATTGCTAGTTGTATGACAGGTAAATTATTGTTCCGCTCCCATCTCATCTTGTTTAAGCCAAATCTGACAAGAACAGAAAGAGATAACTGAAAAGCTTTGCTTTGTGAGAGGAGAGTGTTTGTTAACTCTCTGATCTCTTAGAGCAGAAAATGGTGGTAGAGTGGGAAGAAACCTTGTTCAAACTTAGAGACTCCAGACTCAATTTGTTTTCAAAATTCTGAGTCTCATCCTCTTGGAATTTTTTAGAGTATTTATTGTCAGTTGAGTGCATTTTGGTGTGCTGTTCAAATTGTGTAAATTAGCATCAGAAATACCATCTCGATGGTAAATCTTTGATATGTATGTAGATCTTTTTTCCTGACTACATGAGCAGTAGGCCTAACGTCAGGTAATTTTATCACTTTTACATCTCTCTGATTAATGTGCAATTAAATGAAAAAGCTGATTATTTGGCAATCATCGCTCGAGTCCATAGAATATATAACCTAGAAATCACATTAGTCCGAAGTCTCTCTTTGACAGAACACGTAAGGAAAATCCTGTCAAAAGTTGGTACAAGAAACAATCTCTTGGGCCAACTTACCAACTCTAACTGGGAATTACATTCCAAAACACTGATAACAACAGCTCTAGCGCTGATCTATACTACTTCTTAACACCGTGGGCTAGATCAATCGATGCTCACAAAATAGATCCTCAGCTAAACTAATCATGCCACATAATAACTGGCACCTTAAAGCCAACATCTCTGCTTGCACTCTACAGATTGGCAGGAATTGCAAGACTAAACATCTCTAGGGAGACTCGTTGAAATACACAGAAATATAGTCAGTAAACTTAGATGAGATATTCCCTTTCGGTCACAGTGACTCAGTAAGAAGACTGTAGTCCAGAATTAGTCATGACCATTGGTATTTCAGATCCTGAGCAGTCGGTAAACCACAGACTTGGAGAGCAGATGGAATGAGATCATTTCCCAACAAATGGTGCCATCCAAAGCCCAAATGAGCAACTTCTAAGTGGAATTAACCTTCCCAGAAAAGACTGTGTAATATTAAACAGAGCAAGAACCAGAGTAGGCAAGACTGGGAGCAACACATATAAATGGGGACTTTATCCCACCAGTGAGTGGCCATGTGGCCATCTATTGGAAAGCATGGAACATATATCTCAAGATTCTGAACTGGGACCCATCTATACAAATCAAGACCTACAGGACTTAATGAAGCTGCCAAAAATTGGATTATGTACTGTGTTTAAAATGTGTGCATGGCGTGGTACCCTATTGGGAAGTACATAAGCTATTTATGGCAGAAAGTTTGCTGGAGCAGCAAGACCACAAGTTTTCATGTGATGTAGCGCCCCTCAAAGGGGAATTGGATGGGGAACCAACGTGGTTTACAAGTCTAGACTTTCCTTGGGGTCAAGAAAGGATAGCAATTTGGGCTACTTGAACAAATGAGGACAGTTCTAAAGAAACGATGCTGATTCCTTTGTAACGGTGGAACTGTGCTCTTCATTAGAATAGAATGCTAGTGGAATTGAAAATGGGATCATATGAACTGTATTTATAACCCATCAGATATATTTTGGAATAAATATTTAGAATGCTATATATATATATATATATATATATATATATATATATATATATATATATATATATATATATATATATATATATACATATATATATATACATATATATATATACATATATATATATATATATATATATATATATATATATACATATATATATATTGTAAGCTATTTTTGTGTATATACTACCAACGATTATGAAACAAACAATATACCCATTTTCCATATTTATTCTTATCAAAACTGAATGAACGGGGTAAACCTATCCCTATATTCATAGTTATTTAAAGTGAACTGATTATTCAGTTTTTATTCAATATTTAGGTAGCAGATCCCATGACCATTATACTATTGGCTTAGTAATGAATGGCAATGTATTATTTAATAAATTTGGTCAATTTAGAAAAAAATATTTTTTTCTGAATGAAGTCTTATTAGAAATATTTCTTTTATAGATGAACACTGAAATAGCCTTTTATGGTCCAGAAGATTAAGAAAGACTCTCCTACCAATAATTTTCCCTCAATTAGAGTTTACTTATGAAAAAAATTAGAATGTATGAAATTCATACCATTTTTAATGGGACTTTTTTTCTCATTTTAATTGATATTTAATAAAGTAGTTATCATGACAGGATAGGTAAACAGAATTTGTAACAGAAAATTATATTTCATCATTAACAGTAACTATCAACTATTAAGCGTATTTTTGTTGACTTACATGAATACAATAACAGCCCAAATGCCTAAGTGAATGTTGAAGTAATAAGATTATTGGAAAGGTCTTTGTACCTCTGATCCAGTGAGTTATTTTCAAAATAATTCACTCACAAGAAATCTTCATAGACATGTAATGACAATATTTTACTAGATACACATCATGTGAATATTTCAACTGAGATTACTGAGATTAGGTAGACGTTGGATTTACCAACATGCTGACGATAATGAAAATTGATGCCATTGTTCAACCAGGAAAGAATTTCTAAGTTTTTAGAAAGGTTCAACACTCCAAAAACTCTCAAATATCAGCTTGCAAATTTTGTAAGCTATGGAAAAGAATATGAAGTTCAGATGAGTTATAAAGATACAGAATTATAATGAAGCAAATACATTGCACATCAGGTGGGCTGCACTGAAAATTTCACTGGTGTGTTCAAGGTAAGCCATAGGTTCTGCTTGGAGTTTGTGGAACTGAACTTGATACAGATCCAGTAAATTGAGAGCCAAATCCAGCACCAGATGATTGGGATCCAAATCCAGCTCCAGATGATTGAGATCCAAATCCAGCTCCAGATGATTGAGATCCAAATCCAGCACTGGATGATTGAGATCCAAATCCACCACCGGATGATTGGGATCCAAATCCAGCACCAGATGATTGAGATCCAAATCCAGCACCAGATGATTGGGATCCAAATCCAGCACCAGATGATTGAGAACCAAAACCAGCCCCAGAACCAAATCCAGGCCCAGACCCAAATCCAGCACCAGATGATTGGGATCCGAATCCAGCCCCAGAGCCAAATCCAGCACCAGATGATTGAGATCCAAATGCAGCACCAGAGGATTGAGATCCAGAACCAGCACCAGATGATTGGGATCCAAATCCAGTACCAGGGAACTGAGATCCAGATCCAGAGAATTGAGATCCAGTTCCAGATTGGGAACTTGCACCATAAGATCCCCTGTTTCCAGCAGCATTGGCAGCAGCGTCTTCTAGAGCTGCCTTTTCAATCTGAGCAATTGCATGAGGTGGAAGAGGAGGAGGCGTTGGTAGAAGGGGTGACTCTACACGGTAACCATCTCCATCGGCGACAAACTGGAAGTTAGCTGGAGTGCCATCAGGGAATGTGAATCTGAAAATGTAAGGGTGGATAAGTATGATAATTATAACTAAAAGCATTCATAGTTTTATAAACAATAGTATATGCATATTTTTGTCAAATTTTCTTTTAACTTATAAGTAGTTTTTCTACTGGTATAGAATGCATATGTACTTACGACCATGCACCTTGCTGCGCCACAGCTCCAGTTTCACCTTGTGGGTATCCTTGTTCTTGTCTGCTGATGCCATTGGCAGTTTCAAAGTTGAAGGTGTAAGAACCATCGGCATGTGGACCATCACGATCATCGACAAGAATAGGAATGATTGGTGCAGAGGGACCTTGGTAACTGGGAGAAGCCCCAGAAGGGCGGGATCCTCCAAAGCCTCCTGGTGAGGATCCAGTAGGGCGAGATACACCGAAGGATCCAGTAGATCCACTGAAACCTCCAGAAGAAGATCCACCAAATCCAGCAGCAGAAGTACCTAATCCTGAGGAGCCTCCAAATGCAGAAGCACCTAATCCTGAGGAACCTCCAAAACCAGATCCTGAAGCGCCTCCAAAACCAGATCCTGAAGCTCCAAAACCACCTGAGGAACTACCTGAAGAGCCTCCAAATCCTCCACTTAAACCACCACCGAAACCACTGCTGACAGATCCCCCAAGTCCTCCCAGAGAGGAACCTCCAAATCCTCCTCCCTGTGCACCAGAGGAAGCCCCAAAAGCTCCTGCTGAAGACCCGGATCCACCTACTGCAGGAGGTTCGTACAATCTTGCTGGGTCAGAAAGAACTCCGTTGGGTATTACAACTGCCAGGAAGGCGCACAACACCTTCATCGTCTGGAAAGGTTTCGTGTTTATCATTATCCGAAAACTGAAAGTCGTTCTGAAGTTAGTAAATAGTTGAAACATTTCTAAATGAATTAAATTTCTAGCATTGCAATCTAAATAAATTTCTTATTTTATTAGAATTATGTTAGCCTGATTTTTCTCTGGTTTTCATTCATGGAAATAATTGATAACTAATTTTTGTGATATTGACATATCTGAGTAAAAATATAGTTTCCAATTAATTTTGGACCATATTGAAGTATGAAAATTACCTTTAGTATTGAAACAAAAACATGCATTTAATTATTTTAAAGAAAATTAAAAGTATGTTTTTGATAATTTCGTCCTTATTATTAGCTCTGTATTTAATCAATGCTGGGTAAAAATTGTCGAGAATCAAATAAGAAATTAAGAGTTCGTGAAACCGAGGCAACGAGAGAACTTACTTTGGTCGTCATCGTTGTCTGAAGGAGTCGAACTGAATGTGATGATCCATCGTCTCTGCAACGCTTTTATAAGGGACCGGTGCCCTTCGCCCTCTTAGGCTGCCATCGCCCCCCCTCCCTGCTAAGCCCCCCTCCCCCACCCCCAATGCTCCGATCCAGTTCATCCTTATTCACGTAAAAACTTGCCCTTCACAGGCCATCTGCCCCCACCCCCTGGCTCTTCTTTTCCAGCAATCCAGTTTATCGCGAAAGTGAATCAAAAGCTGATTTGAAATTGACTTGATGAAATTTGTTTTATTAAACCGAAATACGAGTTTTCTGTTTCAAGATAATTTAATATATCAAAGATATGTTCAGTAGCTGAAGATTGACTTGCTTCTTAATAAGGTTTATTGTTAAAATTTTATATCTCCTGCTATTTCCACTTAGCAAGAATACTTATTATTAATCTTTAAACGTATTTTGGGGGGAATTTTATATAGATAACTCTTTCTAAAATATTTATTTGTATCTTTCCATGCTCTATAATTGAAGGGAATTTACTCTGATTTTTCTCATATTTATTTCAGTTTTATTCATATAAATATATTTTACAATTATAATTATGATAAAGCTGCATATCATTTTGAACTCATTGATTGATAAAGTTGATGATGCTAAACCATCATATATATGTAATTATATATATATATATATATATATATATATATATATATATATATATATATATATATATATATATATATATATATATATATTATAAATTATTTATGCATATATATATATATATACATATGTATATATATATGTGTGTGTGTGTGTATTTGGATAAGTAGACAATATCTTAGTGGCGTTTAAAAATCGAAGAAAGTGTCGCTCCGGACAGACTATCCTGCAGATAGTTCGCAGGTAAGAAAAATACATTTATTTTTCTCCATTCAATTTTTGGTGTCGCCACATGTTTCGGGTCATTTTGTAACCCATCCTCAGTACTACATTGAGTTTTGGAATTACACTTTAATATGAAGATTATGGCGGGTAAAATATGATACAAAAATATATGGAAATTCGGAAACTACTTGACAACTAGATGGGTATTCATTAGAGCGCAGACCTCCGCTGCGGCAGCTTATTTGTCAACCTTTTGCTTGACCTTGACCTTGAACTTTGACCTCAACATGTATTCTTTGGCGTGTATTTTCATACACTGAAATATGAAGTTTGAGGTCTGTGTGTCAACGATGTCCAAACTTATGACTGATTACGAGAATTGCACATTTTGCTTGATCGTGACCTTGCCTTATGACCTTGGCCTTCCAAAATTTAATCCTTTCGAGCTTTTTACATAACAGTCAATCCCTGCAAGTTTCATAACGATTGAAATTGTGGCCAGGAAACTGTTCACGAGCAAACACACACACACAAACAAACACACTAACAAGGACGAAAACATAACCTCCTTCCAACTTCGTTGGTGGGGGTAAAAATTGATGAAGGAAAACTTTATATTCTTTGAAAAGTTAATATGAAAATTTAAGACCATTTCTTTAATACATAAATGATGTTTCAAAGGATTTACTTGCCCAAGTCAAGTACCATATATATATATATATATATATATATATATATATATATATATATATATATATATATATATATATATATATATATATATATATATATATAAAAGGGGATGACATCTTTGAAATTCTAATTTAATCTGATTACAATAACTATTAATTATGAGAACATCTTTATTTGTGTGCTTTTGAGGCTCATATCTTGCTTGACCGTTGCCTTGACCTTTGACCTTGACCTTCCAAAATTTGATAATTTCCAGCTTTTTACATAACAGTTAATCCCTGCAAGTTTCATTACGATTAGAATTGTGGCCAGGAAGCTGCCACAAGGAAACACACAAACAAACACACAAACAAACAAACACACTAAAACACAAACAGGGGTAAAACATAACCTTCTTCCAACTTCGTTGGTGGAGGTAATAAGTCCAAAGAATACAAGGTAAATTCACTAAATGAAACTAAATTTAGCAATCGAGGAAAAACGTTATTCATTTTAATTGTTTAGAAACACAAACTTATACAATTTCTAGTTGTATGGCAGATAAATTATTGTTCAGATCCCATCTCATCTTGTTTAATCCAAATCTGACAAGAACAGAAAGAGATAACGGAAAAGCTTTGCTGTGTGAGAGGAGAGTGTTTGTTAAATCACTGATCTCTTAGAGCAGAAAATGGTGGTAGAGTGGAGAGAAACCTTGTTCAAACTTAGACACCCCAGATTCAATATATTTTCAAAATTTGGCGTCTCATCCTTTTTGGAATTGTCTACAGAGAATTTTCAGTTGAGTGCATTTTGGTGCGCTGTTCAAATTGTATAAATCAGCATCAGAATTACCACCATCTCGATGGTAAATCTTCTATGTATAAGTAGATCTTTTTTTCCTGACTACATGAGCAGTAGGCCCAACGTCTGGTAATTTTATCTATTTTACATCTCTGATTAATGTGCAATGAAATGAAAGAGCTGATTATTTGGCAATCATCGCTCGAGTCCATAGAATATATGTCCTAGAAGTCACATTAGACCAAAGTCTTTCTTCTTTGACATAACACGTAAGGAAAGTCCAAGTCAAAAGTTGGTACAAGAAACAATCTCTTGGGCCAACTTGCCAGATTTAGCTGGGAATTAGATCCCAAAACACTGAGAACAACAGCTCTAGCGCTGATCTATACTACTTCTTAGCACCATGGGCTAATTCATTCCACGCTCACAAAATAGATCCTCAGCTAAACAAGTCATGCTACATAATAACTGGAACCTTAAAATCAACACCTCTGCCAGCACTCTACAGATTAGCGGGAATTGGACCACCACACATCTGTAGACACATTCATCTAAATACTCAGAAATATAGTTGAGAAAATTACATGTGATATTCCCTTTTTGGTCGCAGTGTCTCAGTAAGAAGACTGTAGTTCAGAATTAGCATCATGACCATTGGTAGCTTAGATCCTAAGCAGTCGGTAAACAACAGACTCGGAAAATGGATGGAATGGGATCTGTTCCCACCAAATGATGCCATCCAAAGCCCAAATGAGCAACTTCCAAGTGGAATGAACCTTCTCGGAAAAGACTGGGTAACATTAAACAAAGCAAGAATCAGAGTAGGGAAGACTGGGAGCAACACCTATAAATGGGGACTTTATAACACCAGTTGGTGGTCAGGTGGCTAGCTAATGCAAATCTTGGAGTATATACATCGTGATTATCAACTGGGGCCCATCTGTACAGATCAAGACCTACAGAACTTTAATGAAGCTTGCAAACAATGGACTATGTACTATGTATAAAATGTGTGTGTGGCGTGGTACCCTATTGAGAAATACATAAGCTATTCATAGCAGAGAACTTGTTGGAGTAGCGAGACCACCAGTTTTCATGTAATGTAACGCCACCCAAAGGGGATTTGGATGGTGAGCCAACGTAGTTTACAAATCTAGACTTTTCTTGGGGTCAAGACAGGATCACAGTTTAGGCTGCTCGGACTAGTGACGACAGTCCTAGAGAAACGATGCTGATTCCTTTGTAACAGGGGAATTGTGCTCTTCATTAGAGAAGGGAGCTTTTGGAATTGGAAATGGGATCATATGAGCTTTATTCACAACCCATCAAATATAATTTTCAATAAACTTCTAGAATAATATATATATATATATATATATATATATATATATATATATATAATATATATATATATATATATATATATATATATATATATATATATATATTGTAAGCTCTATTGTGTACATAATTCTCACTTTATTATTGCTGTACATACTACCCACTATTTTGAAACAAGCAATATACTCATTTTCCATATTTATTTTTATCAAACTGAATGAACAGAGTAAACCTATCAGTATATTCATATTTATTTAAGGTCAACTGATTATTCAGTTATTTACTCAATATTTAAGTAGTAGAACCCATGACCATTATATTATTAGCTTGAACATGAATGGAAATTTATTATTTTATAAATTTCGTCATATTAGAAAAACATATTTTTATGAATGAAGTCTTATTAGAAATATTTTTTTTTATGGATGAACACTGAAATAGCCTTTTATGGTCCAGAATGTTAAGAAAGATTCTCCCACCAATAATTTAGCCTTTGAAGCATCTCAATTTGAGTTTATATATATAAAAAAAATTAGATTTATGAAATTCATACCATTTTTCATCGGATTTTTTTGTCATTTTAATCGATACTTAATGTAGTATTTGTCATGATAGGATAGGTAAACATAATTTGTAATAGAAAACTATATTTCATCATTAACAGTAACTAGCAACTATTAAGCGTATTTTTGTTGACTTGCATGAATACAATAACAGCCCAAATGCCTAAGTGAATGTTGAAGTAATAAGATTATTGGAAAGGTCTTGGGACCTCTGATCCAGTGAGTTATTTTGACAATAATTCATTCACAAGAAATCTTCATAGACATGTAATGACAATATTTAACTAGATACACATCTGAATATATCATCTGAGATTACTGAGATTAGGTAGACATTGTATTTACCAACATGCTGAGGATGATAAAAATTGATGCCATAGTACAACCAGGAAAGAATTTCTAAGTTTTTAGAAAGGTTCAACACTCCAAAATCTCTCAAATATCAGGTTGAAAATTTTGTAAGCTATGGAAAAGAATATGAAGTTCAGATGAGTTATAAAGATACAGAATTATAATTAAGTAAATACATTGCACATCAGGTGGGCTGCACTGAAAATTTCAGTGGTGTGTTCAAGGTAAGCCATAGGTTCTGCTTGGAGTTTGTGGAACTGAACTTGATACAGATCCAGTAAATTGAGACCCAAATCCAGCACCAGAGGATTGGGATCCAAATCCAGCACCAGATGATTGGGATCCAAATCCAGTCCCAGAGCCAAATCCAGCACCAGGTGATTGAGATCCAAATCCAGCACCAGATGATTGGGATCCAAATCCAGCACCAGATGATTGAGATCCAAATCCAGCCCCAGAGCCAAATCCAGCTCCAGATGATTGAGACCCAAATCCAGCGCCAGATGATTGAGATCCAAATCCAGCACCAGATGATTGAGATCCAAATCCAGCACCAGATGATTGGGATCCAAATCCAGTACCAGAGAACTGTGATCCGGATCCAGAGAATTGAGATCCACTTCCAGAAAACTGAGAACCAGATCCAGCTTGAGAACTTCCACCATAAGTTCCCCTGTTTCCAGCAGCATTGGCAGCAGCGTCTTCTAGAGCTGCCTTTTCAATCTGAGCAATTGCATGAGGTGGAAGAGGAGGAGGCGTTGGTAGAAGGGGTGACTCTACACGGTAACCATCTCCATCGGCGACAAACTGGAAGTTAGCTGGAGTGCCATCAGGGAATGTGAATCTGAAATGGCAAGGGTGGATAAGTATGACAATTATAACTAAAAACATAACATAGTTTTATAAACAATAGAATATACATATTTTTCTCAAATTTTTTTTAACTTGTAAGTAGTTTTTCATTTGGTATAGAATATGTTCATACTTACGACCATGCACCCTGCTGCGCCACAGCTCCAGTTTCACCTTGTGGGTATCCTTGTTCCTGTCTGCTGATGCCATTGGCAGTTTCAAAGTTGAAGGTGTAAGAACCATCGGCATGTGGACCATCACGATCATCAACAAGAATAGGAATGACTGGTGCAGAGGGACCTTGGTAAGTGGGAGAAGCCCCAGAAGGGCGGGATCCTCCAAAGCCTCCTGCTGAGGATCCAGCAGGGCGAGATCCACCGAAGGACCCAGTAGATCCACTGAAACCTCCAGAAGAAGATCCACCAAATCCAGCAGTGGAAGATCCTCCAAAAGCAGAAGCGCCTAATCCCGAGGAACCTCCAAAACCAGATCCTGAAGCGCCTCCAAAATCAGATCCTGAAGCTCCAAAACCACCTGAGGAACTACCTGAAGAACCGCCAAATCCTCCACTTACACCACCACCGAAACCACTGCTGACAGATCCCCCAAGTCCTCCCAGAGAGGAACCTGCAAATCCTCCTCCCTGTGCACCAGAGGAAGCCCCAAAAGTGCCTGCTGAAGACCCGGATCCACCTACTGCAGGAGGTTGGTACAATCTTGCTGGGTCAGAAAGAACTCCGTTGGGTATTACAACTGCCAGGAAGGCGCACAACACCTTCATCGTCTGGAAAGGTTTCGTGTTTATCATTATCCGAAATAGAAAGTTTTTTGAAGCTGTTAAATAATTGAAATATTTCTAAATGAATTAAGTTTATAGGGTTGCAATCCAGTTAAATTTCTTATCTTAGAATTATGTTACCGTAATTTGACTTTGATTTTCATTCATGGCCATAATGGATGGATATATTTTGTGATGATGATATGTGTGAGTAATAGTTCTGCTTCGTCATTTTGGACTATCGTGGAGAACAAAAATTATATTGAGTATTGAATCGCAAAATCGTGTATTTAATTATTTGAAAGAAAATTAGATAAAGTTAACTATCTTTTCCATTTTCTTATGTGGTGTTCAAGTTGAAATTAACCATAAATGTGACTGATTAGTTCAAGTTAATAGTATTTTTTCGGTAATTTCGTCCTTATCATTAGTTTTACAAGTGATCAATGAAAGGTAAACTGTCGAGAATCAAATAAGAAATTAAGAGTTCGTGAAACCGAGGCAACGAGAGAACTTACTTTGGTCGTCATCGTTGTCTGAAGGAGTCGAACTGAATGTGATGATCCTTCGTCTCTGCAACGCTTTTATAAGGGACCGGTGCCCTTCGCCCTCTTAGGCTGCCATTCCCCCCAGTTAAGCTCCCCTCCCCCACCTCCAGTTAAGCTCCCCTCCCCCACCCCTAATGATCAGATCCAGTCCATCCTTATTCACGTAAAAACTAGCCTTTCACGGGCCATCTTCCCCCTCCCCCCTCCCCCCTCCATCTCCCCCCTCCCCCCTCCCCTGCGCCTCTTCATTTCCCGTAATCCAGTTTATCGCGAAAGTGAATCAAAAGCTGATGGGAAATAGACTGGAGGAAATTTGTTTTATTAAACTGAATGACGACTTTTCTCTTTCAAGGTAATTTAATATATCAAACATATCTTCAGTATCTGAAGATTGACTTGCTTCTTAATAAGGTTAAGTGTTCAAATTTGATGTATTTTGTTGATTCCACTCAGCAAGAATACTTATTGTTAGTTTTTTAAACGTATTTTATACGATTTTTTATCGATAACTATTTCTAAAATCGTTAATTGTATATTTGAAGGAAATTCTTCTTGTGCGATTTTCCTTCAAATTTCATTTAGATCTTTTCAAGTAAATTAAGATTATATTTTAGTTACTCATTACTCTGAGCTAATTGAATAATTTAGTGGTTGGCGATAAAGTAAGACATTTTAATTGTGAATTTAATTTGTTCAGATTTATTAGTGTTGATGATTGATTATGTATTTCCTTCATTAAGGGTCAGACACCTTGGTAGTTCGTACTTTGGGTAACTATCCTAAGGTGAATAAGTCATAAAATTAACTTATCTAGTTTGAAGTCAGATTTCCTTTTGGCCTCTTGATAGATATAGATTTCCAACTAGATTGATGATCCAAGATTTTAGAACCATCTTTTTTGACAGACAACTTTTGAGAAGAGGGATGATATAACTCTAGGTTATACAATGATTTATATCCTCCGTATATAAGGGTTAGTGGTTATAGTATAAAAGGTCTCTAGGTTATATAGTGATTTATATCCTTTTTGTATACGGACTAGTGATCCTAGTATTAAAGGTCTAAGATTAATCTGTTTTTAGGAATATCTGTCCATACGAAAGGATATTCTGGAATGGCGTTGTCAGTCAATTGGAATGTATCACTGGGAATGTTATTTCTGGAATGCCTCAGTTATATTATTATTATTATTATTATCGTTGTTGTTGTTGTTGTTATTATTATTACTAGCTAAACTACAAACCTAGTTGGAAAAGCAAGATGCTATAAGCCCAAGGGCTCCAACAGGGAAAAATAGCCCAGTGAGGAAAGGAAATAAAGAAATCAATAAATGATATAAGAAGTGATGAACCTATCATTAAGTAAGTGTTTCATCTGCTCTGAGCCTAGAAAGGTCAATCAAGGAATGAGCTAAAAAGGACTGATGGAAAAGGTACCTTGACCTTTCCCTTCATAAGGAATGAGAGTTGATTACCTTTTGTATTATTCCCAAATTGGTTGTTCTTATAAAGAATGAAGTAACGTTTCATTTTTTGCTTCATATAGAATTGCTCATGGCAAACATAGAGTTAACCATTCTATTGTTTTATTATTAGTATTAAATGCTAAGCTACAGCCCTAGTTGGAAAAGCAGGCTGCTATACGCCCAGGGGCTCCAACAAGGAAAATAGCCCAGTGAGGAAAGGAAACAAGGAAAAATAAAATGTTTTAAGAACAGTTAAAACATTGAAATAAATATTTCCCTATATAAACTATAAAAACTATAACAAAACAAGAGGAAAAGAAACTAGATAGAACGGTGTGCCTGAGTGTACCCTCAAGCAAGAGAACTCTAACCCTAAACAGTGGAACACCATGATACAGAGGTTATGGCACTACCCAAGACTAGAGAACATAGAGAACAACGGTTTGATTTTGGAGTGTCCATCTCCTAGAAAAGCTGCTTACCATAGCTAAAGAGTCTCTTCTACCCTTACCAAGTGGAAAGTAGCCACTGAATAATTACAGTGTAGTAGTTAACCCCTTTGGTGAAAAAGAATTGTTTGGCAATCTCACTGTTGTCAAGTGTACGAGGACAGAGGAGAATATGTAAAGAATAGGCCAGACTATTCGGAGTATGTGTAGGCAAAGGAAAAGAACCGTAACCAGAGAGAAAGATCCAATGTAATACTGTCTGGCCAGTCTAGCGTAGACGGTGGCTGGTGCCCTGGCCAACCTACTACTACTCTAAAGGTTTCTTTTGTTATTGTATTCTTACTCCTTATAATTTCGTAGAACTGTTATAAGTGAGGAAGCATCCATACATGCATGTATTTTTGCCTTATACTTATAGAAGGGTAATAACATGTATACCCTAAGTCTTTATTGGTGATTTTGTAACCCCTACATCTCTTCACTGACCTCAACAGATGCTGGCAGCCATTTGCAAATGGCTGGATTGGTAAGCTGTAGGTGAGGAGCAATCCACTGGCCTACCAAACGTGATCCATTTATACTGTATAGGTTATTGCCCGTACTGGGTCATTTCACATTACAAAATTGTTTGGTATTTTTACCATATGGATTAAAAATGACAATAATCTTTTTTAAGAAACTAACGTATACAACTGTTATTTTTATACCAGATAAATTATTATTCTGCTCCCATCTTGTCTTATTTATAAACAAATGAGAAATCCAAGTCTGTCAAGAAAAGAAAGAGAAAACTGAATACTCTGATCAAGTAGAGATGACGATTCTTTATAACTGTGATCTCTTATAGCAGAAAATGGTGGTAGAGTGGTGAGAAATCTTGCTCTTGTCTTAAAGATACCAGACGACTGTTTCAAAATTCTGAGTCTTGTACTGTTGGAATTGTCTACAGATTATTGTCAGTTGAGTACATTTTGTTGTGCTGTTCAAATTGTGTAAATCAGCACCAGAAATACCATCTCGATGGTAAATCTTATATGTATAAGTAGATCTTTATTTCGACTACATGAGCAGTATCCAACGTGAGGTAATTTTATCTATTTTACATCTCTTTGATTAATGTGCAATGAAATGAAAGTGCTGATTATTTGGCAATCATTGCTCGAGTCCATAGAATATATGTCCTAGAAGTCACATTAGACGGAACTCTTCCTTTAAAAGAACACGTAAGGAAAGTCATGTCAAATGGTGGTACAAGAAACAATCTCTTGGGCAAAATCGCCAACCTTAACTGGGAATTTGATTCCAAAACGCTGAGAACAACAGCACTAGCGCTGATCTTTACTATTTCTCAGCAACGTGGGCTAGATCATTCCACGCTGACAAAATAGATCCTGAGCTAAACTAGTCATGCCACGTAATAACTGGCACCTTAAAACTGGCATCTGTACCAGTACTCTACAGATTGTTGGGAATCACACTACCACACATCTCTAAGGACACTCATCCAAACACACAGAAATGCAGTTGAGAAAATTACACGAGATATTCCCTTTTTGGTCACAGTGGCTCAGTAAGGAGACTGTATAATTATTATTATGATTATTATTATTATTATTATTATTATTATTATTATTATTATTATTATTATTATTATTATTACTTGATAGTCCAGAATTAGTCATGACCATTGGTAGTTCAGATCTTGAGCAGTCGGTAAACCACACGCTTGGAGAGTAAATGGAATGGGATCATTGCCCACCTAATGATGCCTTCCAAAGTCCAAATGATTAACTTCCTAGTGGAATGAACCTTTCCAGAAAAGACTAGGTGACATTAAACAGAGCAAGAATCAGAGTAGGCAAGACTGGGAGCAACATTTATAAATAGGGACTTTATCCCACCAGCGAGTCCCCATGTGACCATCCAATGCAAACCATGGAGTATATACTTCGAGATTGTCAACTAGGACCCATATATACAGATCAAGACCTATAGGACTTTAATGAAGCTACCAAACAATGGATTATGTACTGTGTATAAAATGTGTGCCTGGTTTGGTACCCTATTGGGAAGTACATAAGCTATTTATGGCAGAGAACTTGTTGGAGCAGCGAGACCGCAAGTTTTCATGTGATGTAGCAGCACCCAAAGGGGATTTGAATGGGGAACCAACGTGGTTTACGAGTCTAGACTTTTCTCGAAGTCAAGAAAGGACCGTAATTTAGGCTGCTTGGACTAGTAACAACAGTCCTAGAGAAACGATGCTGATCGTTTTGCAACGGTGGAACTTTGCTCTTCGTTAGGGTATGGAGCTGGTGGGATTGGAAATGGGATGATATGAACTGTATTTACAACCCAACAAATATAATTTGGAATAAACTTCTAGAATAATACATATATATATATATAATATATATATATATATATATATATATATATATATATATATATATATATATATATATATATATATATATATATATACACACACATATATTGTAAGCTCTTTTTTATTGCAGTACATACTACCCGCGATTTTGAAACAAACAATATACCCATTTTTCATATTCATTTATGGTCAACTGATTATTCAGTTTTTTACTCAGTATTTAAGTTGTAGATCCTATGACCATTATACTATTATGGTGCAGAATGTTAAGAAAGATTCTCCCAACCAACAATTTTCCCTTAGAAGTATCTCAATTTAAGTCTTATATAAAGAAAAATTAGATTTATGAAATTAATACCATTTTTCATGGGATGTTTTTCTCATTTTAATTGATATTTAATGTAGTAGTTATCATGATAGGATAGGTAAACAGAATTCGTAATAGAAAATTATATTTCATCATTAACAGTAACTAGCAACTATTAAGCGTATTTTTGTTGACTTGCATGAATAGAATAACAGCCCAAATGCCTAAGTGAATGTTGAAGTAATAATATTATTGGAAAGGTCTTTGTACCTCTGATCCAGTGAGTTATTTTCAAAATAATTCACTCACAAGAAATCTTCATAGACATGTAATGACAATATTTAACTAGATACACATCATATGAATATTTCATCTGAGATTACTGAGATTAGGTAGACATTGGATTTACCAACATGCTGACAATAATGAAAATTGATGCTATTGTACAATCAGGAAAGAATCTCTTTTTTAGAAAGGTTCAACACTCCAAAAACTCTCAAATATCATCTGAAACACTTTGTAAGCTATGGAAAAGAATATGAAGTTTAGATGAGTTATAAAGATACAGAATTATAATGAAGTAAATACATTGCACATCAGGTGGGCTGCACTGAAAATTTCACTGGTGTGTTCAAGGTAAGCCATAGGTTCTGCTTGGAGTTTGTGGAACTGAACTTGATACAGATCCAGTAAACTGAGATCCAAATACAGCACCAGATGATTGAGATCCAAATCCAGCACCAGATGATTGAGATCCAAATCCAGCACCAGATGATTGGGATCCAAATCCAGCACCAGATGATTGAGATCCAAATCCAGCCCCAGATCCGAATCCAGCACCAGATGATTGGGATCCAAATCCAGCACCAGATGATTGAGATCCAAAACCAGCACCAGATGATTGAGATCCAAAACCAGCACCAGATGATTGAGATCCAAAACCAGCACCAGATGATTGAGATCCAAAACCAGCCCCAGAACCAAATCCAGCCCCAGAGCCAAATCCAGCACCAGATGATTGGGATCCAAATCCAGCACCAGAGGATTGGGATCCAAATCCAGCACCAGATGATTGAGATCCAAAACCAGCGCCAGATGTTTGGGATCCAAATCCAGTACCAGAGAACTGAGATCCAGATCCAGAGAATTGAGATCCACTTCCAGAAAACTGAGATCCAGATCCAGAGAATTGAGATCCACTTCCAGAAAACTGAGAACCAGATCCAGCTTGAGAACTTGCACCATAAGTTCCCCTGTTTCCAGCAGCATTAGCAGCAGCGTCTTCTAGAGCTGCCTTTTCAATCTGAGCAATTGCATGAGGTGGAAGAGGAGGAGGCGTTGGTAGAAGGGGTGACTCTACACGGTAACCATCTCCATCGGCGACAAACTGGAAGTTAGCTGGGGTGCCATCAGGGAATGTGAATCTGAAATGGCAAGTGTGGATAAGTATGATAATTATAACTAAAAGCATTCTTAGTTTAATAAACAATAGTATATTCATATTTTTGTCAAATTTTCTTTAACTTATAAGTAGTTTTTCATTTGGTATAGAATATGTTCATACTTACGACCATGCACCTTGCTGCGCCACAGCTCCAGTTTCACCTTGTGGGTATCCTTGTTCTTGTCTGCTGATTCCATTACCAGTTTCGAAGTTGAAGGTGTAAGAACCATCGGCATGTGGACCATCACGGTCATCAACAAGAATAGGAATGATTGGTGCAGAGGGACCTTGGTAACTGGGGGAAGCACCAGAAGGGCGGGATCCTCCAAAGCCTCCTGCTGAGGATCCAGTAGGGCGAGATACACCAAAGGATCCAGTAGATCCACTAAAGCCTCCAGAAGAAGATCCACCAAATCCAGCAGTGGAAGAACCTCCAAAAGCAGAAGCACCTAATCCTGAAGAACCTCCAAATCCTCCACTTACACCACCACCAAAACCACTGCTGACAGATCCTCCAAGTCCTCCTAGAGAGGAACCTCCAAATCCTCCTCCAGATAATCTATTAAATCCTCCACTTGCTGCACCTCCTTGTGCACCTGAGGAAGCCCCAAAAGCTCCTGCAGAAGACCCAGATCCACCTAGTGCAGGGGGTTGGTACAATCTTGCTGGATTAGAAAGAACTTCGCTGGGTATTACAACTGCCAGGAAGGCGCACAACACCTTCACCATCTGGAAAGGTTTCAGGTTTATCATTATCCGAAAATAGAAAGTCGTTCTGAAATTGGTAAATATTTGAAATATTTCTAAATGAATTAAGTTTATAGGGTTGCAATCCAGTTAAATTTCTAATCTTAGAATTATGTTACCGTAATTTGACTTTGATTTTCATTCATGGCCATAATTGATGGATATATTTTGTGATGGTGATATGTGTGAGTAATAGTTCAGCTTCGTCATTTTGGACTATTGTGGAGAAAAAAAATTATATTGAGTATTGAATCGCAAAATCGTGTATTTAATTATTTGAAAGAAAATTAGATAAAGTTAACTATCTTTTCCATTTTCTTATGTGGTGTTCAAGTTGAAATTAACTATAAATGTGACTGAATAGTTCAAGTTAATAGTATCTTTTCGATAATTTCGTCCTTATCATTAGTTATATAAGTGATCATTGAAAGGTAAAACTGTCAAGAATCAAATAAGAAATTAAGAGTTCGTGAAACCGAGTCAACGAGAGAACTTACTTTGGTCGTCATCGTTGTCTGAAGGAGTCGAACTGAATGTGATGATCCATCGTCTCTGCAACGCTTTTATAAGGGACCGGTGCCCTTCGCCCTCTTAGGCTTCCACCCCCTCCCCTCCCCCAGCAAAGAAGGCCCCCTCCCCATCCTTATTCACCTAAAATTTTGCCCTTCGCGGGCCATCTTTCCTCCGCCTTCTTCTTTTCCAGTGATCCAGTTTTTCGCGAAAGTGAATCAAAAGTCGATTGGAAATTTGTGTTGATGAAATTTAATTCAATCGAATGGCGTCAGTTCTGTTTAAAGATTCTTTTAATTGTAATATCGGTTTTGAACTAAGATGGACTTGCTTTTTAATAATGTTACTGTTAATATTTTATATATTTTGATTTTTTTTTTTTTGGTGCGCAAGCAATTTTTTATTTATTTTTTTTTTTTTAAAGTCTGTTTATGATAAATAATTGAAGGAGATTCTGGACATTAGAGAATACTAATGTTATTTAAATTCATATTTCTTTATTCTTAATAATATAATAATAAAAGTATACTGTATTTATGATAGAGTAACACATCATTGTAAACTGATTGAATAATTACGTGATAGAGCTGTAGTAAGAAATTTTAATCGGAAAGGTAATTTATTTTTAGACATAGTTATTAATTTTTAATTTCTATAATTAACACCATTTCTCGTAATCCTCGGTAGCTAGAACTTTGGGTAACTATCCTGTGGTGATTAAGGCATAGAATTAACTTATCTAGTATGAAGTTAGATATCCTTTGGCCTCTTCATAGATATAGATTCCCAACTAAATAAGTAATATAAGATTTTGGATCCATTTTTTACGGAGAATGACTTTTGGGGAAAATGATGGTGTCACTTCATGTTACACCATTAATTGTATCCTTCTTTTGTTATTATTATTATTATTATTATTATTATTATTATTATTATTATTATTATTATTGATGGTATTTTTATTATTATTATGGATGGTATTATTATTATTATTATCATAATTATTATTATTATTATTATTATTATTATTATTATTATTATTATTATGGATGGTATTATTATTATTATTATTATCATTATTATTGTTATTATTATTATTATTACTATTATTATTATTATTATTATGGATGCTATTTTTGTTATCATCATCATTATTATTATTATTATATTTATTAATATGGAGGCTATTTTTGTTATCATCATCATCATCATCATCATCATCATCATCATTATTATTATTATTATTATTATTATTATTATTATTATTACTAGCTAAGCTACAACCCTAGTTGGAAAAACAAGATACTATAAACCCAAGGGCTCCAACAGGGAAAAATAGCCCAATGAGGGAAGGAAATAGAAAAATAAATAAACTATATATGTAATGAACAATTAAAATGAAATATTTTAATAACATTAACATCAAAACAGATATTTCTTTTATAAACTATAAAAAATACATATGTCCTTCTTATATACGGATAAGTGATCTTAGTATAAAATGAGTAAGACCAATCTGCTTTTAGGAATATCTTTGCTGATCATGGCGAGACTGAATCCCTATCACCACATTAAGATATCCTCACTCAAAAAGGGTAGCCTACAATTGGACATAAATGATCAAAGAGTTCCCTGTGTATTAGACCTGGTGAATTAGGTTCTCTGTACATTTGCCCTTAGGGTCAACTGAGTAAAAAGTCCTTTTATCTGCTGGACGTTTTCTCCAACACAAAAATGTGGTGCTGATTGTTAGCTAATTTTAATTATGTATAAGGCAGTGCTTATAGATGTGAATGTTACCTTCAGCATCTTCTCATAGAATTAAAATACTACATGAGATACATAATGCAAGAGTTCGAATAGCCAGAAGAATATTCACTTCTTTCCATTTGAAGGTTACTCTTGAATGGCAGAAGCAAGGGACATGACAGCGACCCAGAGACTGATTATACTGTATATACATATGATCAGTGCCCAAGCCCCCTCTCCACCCTAGGTACGACCAGGAAAGCCCATGCGATAATTACTGATGACTCAGTGGTTAGACCTATTGGCTCTCCCAAACAGCTTCCCCCCCCCCCCCTCACCTCTAGCTCACAAGGACAGTTGGGTTGCAGATATTACGAGAAACTATTTAATTTGAACGATTCTGGAACCCCCAGCCAACACATTGCTTGGCCGAGGCATTTCCAATAGTATAGAATGAGGTGTAGATGGAGATGGCTTGGGCATGTTCTTCGTACTTCCCGAAAGAGATTAGTTCACCAATCTTTCAACTGGGCTCCACGAGGCATTAGAAGAGTTGGAAGACCCAGGCCTACATGGCTGAGGACTATGAAGCTTGAAGTAAATGATGATGAATGGAGAAGTCTAACCGAGATGAGGATGATGATGATGATGATAATGACGACGATAATAGTTGGCGGAGGTATAAAGTACAAAAAATACAAGGTAAACTTACTAATTCATGAGCTGTATAAAAAGTTACTTAAATGAAACTAGATTTAGTAATCTAGAAAAAATAACAATAGTCCTTTTCAATTGTTTAGAAACGCAATTGTATACAATTGCTAGTTGTACGACAGATAAATTATTGTTCCGCTCCCATCTCATCTTGTTCAAGCCAAATCTGACAAGAACAGAAATAGATAACTTAAAAGCTTTGCTTTGTGAGAGGAGAGTGTTTGTTAAATCACTGATCTCTTAGAGCAGAAAATGGTGGTAGAGCGCGAAGAAACCTTGTTCAAACTTAGACTCCAGATTCAATTTGTTTTCAAAATTCTGAGTCTCATCCTTTTGGAATTATTGTTAGTTGAGTAAATTTGGTGTGGTGTTCAAATTGTGTAAATCAGCACCAGAAATACCATCTCGATGGTAAATTATTGATGTGTATTGAGATCCATTTTCCTGACTTCATGATCAGTAGGCCTAACCTGAGGTAGTTTTATCTAGTTTACATCTCTTTGATCTATATGCAATGAAATGAAAAGGCTAATTATTTGGCAATCATTACTTGAATCCATAGAATATATAACCTAGAAATGACATGAGACCAAACTCTTTCTTTGACAGAACACATAACGAAAGTCCAAGTCAAAAGTTGCTACAAGAAACAATCTCATGGGCCAACTTACCAACTCTAACTGGGAATTAGATTCCAAAAACACTGAGAACAACAGCTCTAGCGCTGATCTATACTACTTCTTAGTACCTTGGGCTAGATCATTCCACGCTCACAAAATAGATCCTGAGCCAAAGAAGTCTTGCCACATAATATCTGGCACAATAAAACCAACACCTCTGCCAGCACGCTACAGATTAGCGGGAATTGCACCACCACACATACGTAGACACACTCATCTCAATACACAGAAATATAGTTGAGAAAATTATATGGGATATTCCCTTTTTGGTCGCAGTGTCTCAGTAAAAAGACTGTAGTTCAGTATTAGCATTATGACCATTGATAGTTTAAATCCTGAACAGTCGGTAAACCACAGACTCAAAAAATGGATGACGTAGAATCATTGCCCACCTAATGATGCCATCCAAAGCTTAAATGAGCAACTTCCAAGTGGAATGAACCCTCCTAGAAAAGGCTTGCTAATATTAAACAGAGCAAGAACCAGAGTAGGCAAGACTGGGAGCAACACCTATAAATGGGGACTTTATCCCACCAGCGAGTCCCCATGTGGCCATCCAATGCAAACCATGGAGTATATACTTCGTTATTGTCAACTGCGGCCCATCTGTACAGATCAAGACCTACAGGACTTTAATGAAGCGGCCAACCAGTGGACTATGTACTGTGTATAAAATGTGTGCGTCGCGTGGTACCCTATTGGGAAGTACATAAGCTTTTTATAACAGAGAACTTGCTGGCGCCGTGAGACCACAAATTTTCATGTGGTGTAGCGCCACCCAAAGGGGATTTGGATAGGGAGCCAACGTGGGTTACAAGTCTAGGCTTTCCTTGGGGTCAAGAAAGGATCACAGTTTAGACTGCTTGAACTAGTGACGACAGTCCTAGAGAAATGATGCAGATCTTCTTGCAACGGTGGAACTTAAAATATGTACAATAACCCACCAAGTTATCAGAACCGGGCGTCCAAAATACTTAAGAGAACTGCTACATATTGCGCAGCCAACAAATCGTGTCGACACGAGAATAGTTACAGATGGCTTCAAACTGTTGGAACCTAGATTTATGTCTACTTTAGGCTCCAGAGCTTTTAAATATGCGGCCCCGAGACTATATAATAAGCTCCCACGACACATTCGAATGATTGAAGACATTAATGCTTTCAAGAGGAAACTGAAGACTTTCTTATTTCATGAGTTCTTTGGCAGAGACGATTTAACAGTAAATGAACAATACGCGATATAAAACGTTAGATATTCTGAACGAGCAAGGTAAAACGACAGTGGAAGTCCTGTAGAGAGTGGGGTTCCCCTGCTGTATGTGACCGGTAAAACAGCCATCAAAGTAAAGTACATACTACCCTCGATTTTGAACCAAACAATATACCTATTTCCCATATTTATTCTTATCAAAACTGAATGAAGAGTAAACCTATCACTATATTCATATTTATTTATGGTCAACTGATTATTCAGTTTGTTATTCAATATTCAAGTAGTAGAACCCATGACCATTATACTATTAGCTTGACCATGAATGGAAATATATTATTTTATAAATTTAGTCATATTGGAAAAACATTTTTTTTATGAATGAAGTCTTAGAAATATTTTTTTATGGATGAATACTGAAATAACATTTTATGGTCAAGAATGTTAAGAAAGATTCTCCCACCAATAATTTTCCTTTTGAAGCATCTCAATTTTGAGTCTACTTATATAGAAATATTTAGATATATGAAATTCATACCATTTTCTTGGGATTCTTTTCTCATTTTAATTGATATATAATGTAGTAGTTATCATGATAGGATAGGTAAACATAATTTGTAATAGAAAAATATATTCCATCATTAACAGTAACTAGCAACTATTAAGCGTATTTTTGTTGACTTGCATGAATACAATAACAGCCCAAATGCCTAAGTGAATGTTGAAGTAAAAAGATTATTGGAAAGGTCTTGGGACCTCTGATCCAGTGAGTTATTTTGACAATAATTCACTCACAAGAAATCTTCATAGACATGTAATGACAATATTTAACTAGATACACATCATGTGAATATTTGATCTGAGATTACTGAGATTAGGTAGACATTGTATTTACCAACATGCTGGCGATAATGAAAATTGATGCCATTGTACAATCAGGATAGAATTTCTAAGTTTTTAGAAAGGTTCAACACTCCAAAAACTCTCAAATATCATCTTAAACTCTTTGGAAGCTATGGAAAAGAATATGAAGTTCAGATGAGTTATAAAGATACAGAATTATAATGAAGCAAATACATTGCACATCAGGTGGGCTGCACTGAACATTTCACTGGTCTGTTCAAGGTAAACCATAGGTTCTGCTTGGAGTTTGTGGAACTGAACTTGATGCAGATCCAGTAAACTGAGATCCAAATCCAGCACCAGATGATTGAGATCCAAATCCAGCACCAGAGGATTGGGATCCAAATCCAGCACCAGAGGATTGAGATCCGAATCCAGCACCAGATGATTGAGATCCAAATCCAGCACCAGATGATTGGGACCCAAATCCAGCACCAGATGATTGGGATCCAAATCCAGCCCCAGATCCAAATCCAGCACCAGATGATTGAGATCCAAATCCAGCACCAGAGGATTGAGATCCAAAACCAGCGCCAGAGGATTGAGATCCAAAACCAGCACCAGATGTTTGGGATCCAAATCCAGCACCAGATGATTGGGATCCAATTCCAGCCCCAGAGCCAAATCCAGCACCAGATGATTGAGATCCAAATCCAGAGAATTGAGATCCAGTTCCAGAAAACTGAGAACCAGATCCAGATTGGGAACTTCCACCATAAGTTCCCCTGTTTCCAGCAGCATTAGCAGCAGCGTCTTCTAGAGCTGCCTTTTCAATCTGAGCTATTGCATGAGGTGGAAGAGGAGGAGGTGTTGGTAGGAGGGGTGACTCTACACGGTAACCATCTCCATCGGCGACAAACTGGAAGTTAGCTGGAGTGCCATCAGGGAATGTGAATCTGAAATAGCAAGGGTGGATAAGTATGATAATTATAGCTAAAAGCATAACATAGTTTTATAAACAATAGAATATTCATATTTTTCTCAAATATTTTTTAACTTATAAGTAGTTTTTCATTTGGTATAGAATATTTTTATACTTACGACCATGCGCCCTGCTGCGCCACAGCTCCAGTTTCACCTTGTGGGTATCCTTGTTCTTGTCTGCTGATGCCATTGGCAGTTTCAAAGTTGAAGGTGTAAGAACCATCGGCATGTGGACCATCACGATCATCAACAAGAATAGGAATGACTGGTGCAGAGGGACCTTGGTAACTGGGGGAAGCACCAGAAGGGCGGGATACTCCGAAGCCTCCTGCTGAGGATCCGGTAGGACGAGATGTTCCAAAACCTCCAACTGATGATATTGAAGGGCGTGATCCTGCAAATCCTAGACCTGATGATCCACTGAAACCTCCAGAAGAAGATCCATCAAAACCAGCTGTTGAAGAACCTCCAAAAGCAGAAGCACCTAATCCAGTGGAGCCTCCAAAACCAGAAGCACCAGATCCTGAAGCGCCTCCAAAACCAGATCCTGAAGCTCCTAAACCCCCGGAGGAACTACCTGAAGAACCTCCAAATCCTCCACTTACACCACCAAGTCCTCCCAGAGAGGAACCTCCAAGTCCTCCTCCGGATAATCCATTAAATCCTCCACTTGCTGCACCTCCTTGTGCACCTGAGGAAGCCCCAAAAGCTCCTGCATAAGACCCGGATCCACCTACTGCAGGAGGTTCGTACAATCTTGCTGGGTTAGAAAGAACTCCACTGGGTAGTGCAACTACCAGGAAGGCGTACAACACCTTCATCGTCTGGAAAGGTTTCGTGTTTATCATTATCCGGAAACAGAAAATCGTTCTGAAGTTGGTAAATAGTTGAAACATTTTTAAATTAATTTAAGTTATAGGCTGGCAATCTAATTCAATCTATATCGTTATAAATATGTTAATGGGATTTTATTTTGGCTTTTCTTTTTGTAAAGAATTGGTGCATAATGTTCTATGATGTTCATATGTATGAGTAACAATTTAGTGTCCAATTCCTTTTGGACCATATTGAAGTATGAAAATTACCTTTAGTATATAAATACAATATCGTGTATTTAATTATTTGAAAGAAGATTAGTTGAAGTTAACTATCGTTTCCATTTTCTTATGTGGTGTTCAAGTTTAAATTAACTATGTGACTGATTAGTTCAATTCAAGAGTATCTTTTCGATAATTTCGTCCTTATCATTAGTCATATAAGTGATCAATGAAAGGTAAAACTGTCGAGAATTAAATGAGAAATTAAGAGTTCGTGAAACCGAGTCAACGAGAGAACTTACTTTGGTCGTCATCGTTGTCTGAAGGAGTCGAACTGAATGTGATGATCCTTCGTCTCTGCAACGCTTTTATAAGGGACCGGTGCCCTTCGCCCTCTTAGGCTTCCACCCCCTCCCTCCCCATCCTTATTCACCTAAAACTTGCCCTTCGCGGGCCATCTTTCCTCCGCCTTCTTCTTTTCCAGTGATCCAGTTTTTTGCGAAAGTGAATCAAAAGTCGATTGGAAATTTGCGTTGATGAAATTTAATTCAATCGAATGGCGTCAGTTCTGTTTAAAGATTCTTTTAATTGTAATATCGGTTTTGAACTAAGATGGACTTGCTTTTTAATAATGTTACTGTTAATATTTTATATATTTTGAATTTTTTTTTTTTTTGGTGCGCAAGCAATTTTTTTTTCTTTTTTTATTTTAAAGTCTGTTTATGATAGATAATTGAAGGAGATTCTGGACATTAGAGAATGCTAATATTATTTAAATTAATTTTTTTCATTCATACTAATATAAAAATACATTATACTGTATTTATGATAAAGTAATACAAAATTATGAACTGATTGAATAATTACGTGATAGAGCAGTAGTAAGAAATTTTAATAGGGAAGGTAATTTTTTTATCCTTGGTTATTAAATTTTCATCTCTATAATTAACAGCATTGCTCGTAATCCTCGGTAGCTAGAACTTTGGGTAACTATCCTGTGGTGATTAAGTCATAGAATTAACTTATCTAGTTTGAAGTCAGAATTCCTTTGGCCTCTTCATAGATATAGATTCCCAACTAGATGAGTGATCTAAGATTTTGGATCCATTTTTTCACGGAGAACGACTTTTGGGGAAAATGATTGATTCCCTCTAGGTTACATCATTAATTTTGTTCTTCGTATATTATTATTATTATTATTATTATTATTATTATTATTATTATTATTATGGATGGTATTTTTATTATTATCATCATCATCATCATCATCATCATTATTATTATTATTATTATTATTATTATTATTATTATGGATGCTATTTTTGTTATCATCATCATCATCATTATTATTATTATTATTATTGTTATTATTATTATTATTATTATTATTAATATGGAGGCTATTTTTGTTATTATTATTATCATCATCATCATCATCATCATTATTATTATTATTATTATTATTATTATTATTATTATTATCATCACTAGTTAAGCTACAACACTAAATGGAAAATCAAGATACTATAAACCCAAGGGCCCCAACAGGGAAAAATAGCCAGGTGAGGAAAAGAAATAAGGAAATAAATAAACGATATATGTAATGAACAATTAAAATGAAATATTTTAATAACATTAACATTAGAATAGATGTTTCTTATATAAAATATGAAAATACTTATGCCCTTAATATATACGAATAAGTGATCTTAGTATAAAACTAGTAAAACCAATCTGCTTTTAGGAATATCTTTGCTGATCATGGCGACACACAAACCCTTTCACCACGTTAAGGTATCCTCACTCAGAAAGGGTAGACTACACTTGGACATAAATGATCAAGAGTTCTTTATGTATTAGACCTGGTAAATTAGGCTGTCTGTACAATTAGCCTTAAGTTCAACTGAGTAAAAAGTTCTTTCATCTGCTGGAAGTTTTCTCCAACACCAAAATGTGATGCTCATTGTTACCTAATTTTAATAATGTATAAGGCAGTGCTTATAGATGTGAATGTTCCCGTCGGCGTCTTCTCATAGATTTAAAATACTACATGTGATACATAATGCAGGAGTTGGAATAGCCAGAAGAACATTCACTTCTTTCCATTTGAAGGTTACTCATGAATAGCAGAGGCAAGGGACAGAACAGCGACCCAGAGACTGGTTATACTGTATATACATATGATCAGTGCCCAGGCCCCCTCTCCACCCTAGGTACGACCAGGAAGGCCCTTGCAATAACTACTGATGACTCAGTGGGTAGACTTATTGGCTCTCCCAAACGCCCCCCCCCCCCCCATTCCTAGCTCACAAGGACAGTTGAGTTGCAGACATTACGAGAAAGTATTTATTTTGAACGGGTGTGGAACCCCCAGCCAACACATTGCTAGACCGGGGCATTTCCAATAGTATAGAATGAGGTGTAGATGGAGATGGCTTGGGCATGTTCTTCGCACTTCCCGAGAGAGATTAGTTCACCAAACTTTCAACATGGCTCCACGAGGAGCTAGAACGGTTGGGAGACCCAGGCCTACAGGACTGAGGACTATGAAACGTGAAGTAAATGATGATGAATGGAGAAGTCTAACCGAGATGATGATGATAATAATGACGACGAGAATAGTTGGCGGAGGTAAAAAGTATAAAGAATACAAGGTAAACTTATTAAAACATGAGCTGTATAAAAAGTTACTTAAATGTAACTAGATTTAGTAATCGAGTAAAAACGACGATAGTTATTTTCAATTGTTTAGAAATGCAATTGTATACAATTGCTAGTTGTACGACAGATAAATTATTGTTCCGCTCCCATCTCATCCTGTTTAAGCCAAATCTGACAAGAACAGAAATAGATAACTAAAATGCTTTGCTTTGTGAGAGGAGAGTGTTTGTTAAATCACTGATCTCTTAGAGCAGAAAATGGTGGTAGAGCGGGGAGAAACCTTGTTCAAACTTAGAGACCCCAGATTCAATTTGTTTTCAAAATTCTGAGTCTCATCCTCTTGGAATTGTCTACAGAGTATTTATTGTCAGTTGAGAGCATTTTGGTGTGCTGTTCAAATTTTGTAAATGAGCATCAGAAATACCATCTCGATGGTAAATCTTTGATGTGTATATTGATTTTTTTCTTGACTACATGAGCAGTAAGCCTAACGTCAGGTAATTTTATCTCTTTTACATCTTTTTGATTAATATGCAATTAAATGAAAGAGCTGACTATTTAGCAATCATTGCTCGAGTCCGTAGAATATATAACCTAGAAGTCACATTAGTCCAAAGTGTTATTTGACAGAACATGTAAGGAAAGTCCTGTCAAAAGTTAGTACAAGAAACAATCTCTTGGGCCAACTTACCAACTCTAACTGGAAATTAGATTCCAAAACACTGATAACAACAGCTCTAGCTCTGATCTATACTACTTCTTAGCACCGTGGGCTAGATCATTCGACGCTCACAAAATAGATCCTCAGCTAAACTAGTCATGCCTCATAATAACTGGCACCTTAAAGCCAACATCTCTGCCAGCACTCTACAGATTGGCAGGAATTGCACCACCAAACAGCTCTACGGACACTCGTTGAAATACACAGAAATATAGCCAGTAAACTTAGATGAGATATTCCCTTTTGGTCACAGTGACTCAGTAAGAAGACTGTAGTCCAGAATTAGTCATGACCATTGGTAGTTCAGATCCTGAGCAGTCAGTAAACCACAGACTTAGAGAGCAGATGAAATGAGATCATTTCCCACCAAATGATGCCATCCAAAGCCCATATGAGCAACTTTCAAGTGGAATGAACCTTCCCAGAAAAGACTGGGTAATATTAAACAGAGCAAGAACCAGAGTAGGCAAGACTGGGAGCAACACATATAAATGGGGACTTTATCCCACCAGTGAGTGGCCATGTGGCCATCCAATGCAAACAATGGAACTATACTTCTTGATTGTCAACTGGGACCCATTTGTACAGATCAAGACCTATGGGAATTTAATAAAGCTGCCAAACAATGGGCTATGTAATATGTATAAAATGTGTGCTTGGCGTGGTACCCTATTGGAACGTACATAAGATATTTATAGCAGAGAACTTGCTGGAGCAGCGAGGCCACAAGTTTTCATGTGATGTAGTGCCACCCAAAGGGGATTTGGATGGGGGAACCAACGTGGTTTGCAAGTCTAGACTTTTTGGGGGTCAAGAAAGGATCGCAATTTAGGCTACTCGAACTAATGATGACAGGTCTGAAGAAACGATGCTGATTCCTTTGCAGCGGTGGAACTGTGCTCTTCATTAGTGTAGGAAGCTTGTGGAATTGAAAATGGGATTATGTGAGCTGTATTTATAACCCCTCAGACATATCTTGGAATAAACTTTTAGAATGCTATATATATATATATATATATATATATATATATATATATATATATATATATATATATATATATATACACCTATATATTGTAAGCTCTTTTGCGTACATAATTCTCACTTTTTTATTGCTGTAAATACTACCCACTATTTTGAAACAAATAATATACCCATTTTCTATATTTATTCTCATCAAAACTGAATGAGCAGTGTAAACCTATCACTATATTCATATTTAATGAAGGGCAAGTTATTATTCAGTTTTATACCCAATATTTAAGTAGTAGATCCCATGACCATTATACTATTCGCTTGACCATGAATGGAAATGTATTATTTTAAAAATTTGGTCATATTAGAAAAAAAAAATATTTTTATCAATGAAGTCTTATTAGAAATATTCTTTTATGGATGAACACTGAAATAGCCTTTCATGTCCGGAATTTAAGAAAGATTCTCCTATAACTTCCCCTTTGAAGTATCTCAATTTGATTCTACTTATATAAAAAATAGATTTATGAAATTCATACCATTTTTCACCAGATTTTTTTTTTCATTTTAGTTGATATTTTATTTAGTATTGGTCATAATAGGATAGGTAAACATAATTTGTAATAGAAAACTATATTTCATCATTAACAGTAACTAGTAACTATTAAGCGTATTTTTGTTGACTTGCATGAATACAATAACAGCGCAAATGCCGAAGTGAATGTTGGAGTAAAAAGATTATTGGAAAGTTGGTGGGACCTCTGATCCAGTGAGTTCTTTTCACAATAATTCACTCACAAGAAATCTTCATAGACATGTAATGACATTATTTAACTAGATACACATCATGTGAATATTTCATCTGAGATTACTGAGATTAGGTAGACATTGTGTTTACCAACATGCTGACGATAATAAAAATTGATGTCATTGTACAATCAGGAAAGAATTTCTAAGTTTTTAGAAAGGTTCAACACTCCAAAAACTCTCAAATATCATCTTGAAGACTTTGAAAGCTATGGAAAAGAATATAAAGTTCAGATGAGTTATAAAGATACAGAATTATAATGAAGCAAATACATTGCACATCAGGTGGGCTGCACTGAACATTTCACTGGTGTGTTCAAGGTAAACCATAGGTTCTGCTTGGAGTTTGTGGAACTGAACTTGATACAGATCCAGTAAACTGAGATCCAAATCCAGCGCCAGATGATTGAGACCCAAATCCAGCCCCAGAGCCAAATCCAGCACCAGATGATTGAGATCCAAATCCAGCACCAGATGATTGAGATCCAAAACCAGCCCCAGATGATTGAGAACCAAAACCAGCCCCAGAACCAAATCCAGCACCTGATGATTGGGATCCGAATCCAGCCCCAGAGCCAAATCCAGCACCAGATGATTGAGATCCAAATCCAGCCCCAGAGCTAAATCCAGCTCCAGATGATTGGGATCCAAATCCAGCACCAGATGATTGGGATCCAGATCCAGAAAATTGAGCTCCAGAACCGGAGAATTGTGATCCTGAAGCAGCAAATTGAGATCCAGATCCAGAGAATTGAGATGCACTTCCAGAAAACTGAGAACCAGATCCAGCTTGAGAACTTCCACCATAAGTTCCCCTGTTTCCAGCAGCATTAGCAGCAGCGTCTTCTAGAGCTGCCTTTTCAATCTGAGCAATTGCATGAGGTGGAAGAGGAGGAGGCGTTGGTAGAAGGGGTGACTCTACACGGTAACCATCTCCATCGGCGACAAACTGGAAGTTAGCTGGAGTGCCATCAGGGAATGTGAATCTGAAAAGGCAAGGGGGGATAAGTATGATAATTATAACTAAAAGCATAACATAGTTTTATAAACAATAGAATATTCATATTTTTCTCAAATTTTTTAACTTTTAAGTAGTTTTTCATTTGTTATAGAATATGTTCATACTTACGACCATGCACCTTGCTGCGCCACAGCTCCAGTTTCACCTTGTGGGTATCCTTGTTCTTGTCTGCTGATGCCATTACCAGTTTCAAAGTTGAAGGTGTAAGAACCATCAGCATGTGGACCGTCACGGTCATCGACAAGAATAGGAATGACTGGTGCAGAGGGACCTTGGTAAGTAGGAGAAGCCCCAGAAGGGCGGGATCCTCCAAAGCCTCCTGCTGAGGATCCAGTAGGGCGAGATACACCGAAGGATCCAGTAGATCCACTGAAACCTCCAGAAGAAGATCCACCAAATCCAGCAGTGGAAGAACCTCCAAAAGCAGAAGAACCCAATCCTGAGGAACCTCCAAAACCAGATCCCGAAGCGCCTCCAAAATCAGATTCTGAAGCTCCAAAACCACCTGAGGAACTACCTGAAGAACCTCCAAATCCTCCACTTACACCACCACTGAAACCACTGCTGACAGATCCCCCAAGTCCTCCCTGAGAGGAACCTCCAAATCCTCCTCCTTGTGCACCAGAGGAAGCCCCAAAAGCTCCTGCAGAAGACCCAGATCCTCCTACTGCAGGAGGTTGGTACAATCTTGCTGGGTCAGAAAGAACTCCGTTGGGTATTACAACTGCCAGAAAGGCGCACAACACCTTCAACGTCTGGAAAGGTTTCGTGTTTATCATTATCGGAATATAGAAAGTCGTTTTGAAGTTGGTAAATAGTTGAATCTTTTCTAAATGAATTAAATTTCTAGGATTGCAATCTAAATAAATTTCTTACTTGGAAATAATTGATGACTAAGTTTTGTGATATTGTCATGTCTGAGTAAAAATTTAGTTTCCAATTCATTTTGGACCATATTGAAGTATGAAAATTACCTTTAGTATTGAAACAAAAACGTGCATTTAATTATTTGAAAGAAAATTAGTTACAATTAACTTTCGTTTTCCATTTTCTTATGTGGTGTTGAAGTTGAAATTAACTATAAATGTGACTGATTAGTTCAAGTTAATAGTATTCTCTTTTGGTAATTTTGTCCTAATCATTAGTTATATAAGTGATCAATGAAAGGTAAAACTGTTGAGAATTAAATAAGAAATTAAGAGTTCGTGAAACCGAGGCAACGAGAGAACTTACTTTGGTCGCCATCGTTGTCTGAAGGAGTCGAACTGAATGTGATGATCCTTCGTCTCTGCAACGCTTTTATAAGGGACTGGTGCCCTTCGCCCTTCGCCCTCTTAGGCTGCCACCACCTCACTCCCCCAGCAAGGAAGCGCCCCCCCCCCCTGCTCCCACCCCCAATGATCAGATCCAGTCCATCCTTATTCACGTAAAAACTTGCCCTTCGCGGGCCATCTTTCCTCCGCCCTCTTCCTTTCCAGTGATCCAGTTTTTTGCGAAAGTGAATCAAAAGTCGATTGGAAATTTTTGTTGGGGAAATTTAATTCAATCGAATGGCGTCTTTTTTGTTTAAAGTTTTTTTCAATTGTGATATCTATTTTGAACTAAGATGGACTTGCTTTTTAATAATGTTACTGTTAACATTTCATATATGTTGATTTTTTTTTTTTTTGGTGTGCAAGCAAATTTTTTTTTTCTTTTTTTAAAGTTTGTTTATGATAAATACTTGAAGGAGATTCTGGACATTAGAGAATGCTAATATTATTTAAATTAATTTTTTTCATTCATACTAATATAAAAATACAACTATACTGTATTTATGATAAAGTAATACAAAATTATGAACTGATTGAATAATTACGTGATAGAGCAGTTGTAAGAAATTTTAATAGGGAAGGTAATTTTTTTATCCTTGGTTATTAAATTTTCATCTCTATAATTAACAGCATTGCTCGTAATCCTCGGTAGCTAGTACTTTAGGTAACTATCCTGTGGTGATTAAGTCATAGAATCAACTTATGAAGTCAGAATTCCTTTGGCCTCTTCATAGATATAGATTCCCAACTAGATGAGTGATCTAAGATTTTGGATCCATTTTATTTACGGAGAACGACTTTTGGGGAAAATTATTGTGTCACTTCATGTTACACCATTAACTGTATCCTTCTTATGTTATTATTATTATTATTATTATTATTATTATTATTATTATTATTATGGATGGTATTTTTATTATTATTATTATCATCATTATTATTATTATTATCATTATTATTATTATTATCATTATTATTATTATTATCATTATTATTATTATGGATGCTATTTTTGTTATCATCATCATCATCATCATCATCATCATTATTATTATTATTATTATTATTGTTATTATTATTATTATTATTATGAATGCTATTTTTGTTATCATCATCATCATTATTATTATTATTATTATTATTATTATTATTATTATTATTATCATCATCATCATTATTATTACTACTATTAGCTAAACTACAACCCTAGTTGGAAAAGCAAGATGCTATAAGCCCAAGGGCCTCACAAGGGAAAAATAGCCCAATGAGGAAAAGAAATAAGGTAATAAATAAACGATATATGTAATGAACAATTAAAATGAAGTATTTTAATAACATTAACAACATCAAAACAGATATTTCTCTTATAAACTATAAAGAATACTTATGTCCTTCGTATATACGGATAAGTGATCTTAGTATAAAATGAGTAAGACCAATCTGGAATATTTATTCATACAAAAGAAAGATTCTGGAATGTCTCCGTGTCACCGTGAATTCGGTTTCAATATATATATATATATATATATATATATATATATATATATATATATATATATATATATATATATATATATATATATATATATGAGAGAGAGAGAGAGAGAGAGAGAGAGAGAGAGAGAGAGAGAGAGAGAGAGAGAGAGAGAGAGAGAGAGAGGCTTTAGTGTGATCGCTCACAGTAAACCAACCTAGGATAGGTGTCCCTTTCTAGTACAGCTTTGCTGATCATGGCGACACACAAACCCTTTCACCGCATTAAGGTATCCCTACTCAGAAAGGGTAGTCTACACTTGGACATAATCGATCAAAAAGTTCCCTGTGTATTAGATCTGGTAAATTAGGCTCTGTACATTTGCCCTTGAGGTCAACTGAGTAAAAAGTCTTTTCATCTGCAGGAAGTTTTCTCCAACACAAAAATGTGGTGCTGATTGTTAGCTAATTCTAATCATGTAGGCTATAAGGCAGTGCTTATAGATGTGAATGTTACCTCCAGCATCTTCTCATGGATTTAAAATACTACATTCGATACATAATGCAGGAGTTGGAATAGCCAGAAGAACATTCTCTTCTTTCCATTTGAAGGTCACTCATGAATGGCAGAGGCAAGGGACAAGGCAGCGACCCAGAGACTGATTATACTGTATATACATATGATCAGTGCCCAAGCCCCCTCTCCACCCAAGGTACTACAAGGAAGGCCTATGCAATAACTGCTGATGACTCAGTGGGTAGACTTATTGGCTCTCCCAACCCCCCCCCCCCATCCCCAGCTCACAAGGACAGTGGGGTTACAGACACTGCCAGAAACTATCTAGATTGAACGGGTCTTGAACCCCCAGCCAACACATTGCTTGACTGCGGCCCTTCCAATAGTATAGAATGAGGTGTAGATGGAGATGGTTTGGGCATGTTCTTCGCACTTCCCGCGAGAGATTAGTTCACCAAACTTTGAACTGGGCTCCACGAGACACTGGAAGAGTTGGAAGACTAAGGCCTACATGGCTGAGGACTATGAACCGTGAAGTAAATGATGATGAATTGAGAAGTTAATCGATATGATGATGATGATGATGAGGATGATGATGATGATAACGACGACGAGAATAGTTGGCGGAGGTAAAAAGTACAAAGAATACAAGGTAAAATTACTAAAACATGAGCTGTTTGAAAAGTTACTTATATGAAACTAGATTTTGTAATCGAGTAAGAATAATGATTGTCCTTTTCAATTGTTTAACAACGCAATTGTATACAATTGCTAGTCGTACGACAGATAAATTATTGTTCCGCTCCCATCTCATCTTGTTTAAGCCAAATCTGACAAGAACAGAATGAGATAACTGAAATACTTTGCTTTGTGAGAGGAGAGTGTTTGTTAAATCACTGATCTCTTAGAGCAGAAAATGGTGGTAGAGCCGGGAGAAACCTTGCTCAAAACTAAACACCCTTGATTCAATTTGTTTTCAAAATTCTGAGTCTCATCCTTTTGGAATTGTCTACAGATTATTGTCAGTTGAGTAAATTTTGGTATGCTGTTCAAATTGTGTAAATCAGCATCAGAAATACCATGTCTTTGGTAAATCTTTTTTGTGTATGTAGATCTTTTTTCCTGACTACATGAGCAGTAGGCCCAACGTCAGGTAATTTTATCTATTTTACATATCTGACTAATGTGCAATGAAATGAAAGAGCTGATTATTTAGCAATCGCCTCTTGAGTGCATAGAATATATACCCTATTAGTTACATTAGACCAAACTCTTTCAGAACATATAAGGAAAGTCCAAGTCAAAAGTTGGTAAAAAAAACCATGTCTTGGGTCAACTTGACAACTCTAACCAGAAATTAGATCTCAAAACACTGAGAACAACAGCTCTAGTGCTGATCTATACTCCTCCTTAGTACCTTGGGCTAGATCATTCCACGCTCACAAAAAAGACTTTGAGCGAAAAAATCTTGCTACATGATATCTGGCACCTTAAAAATAACACCTTTGCCATCACTCTACAACAGAGTGTTGGGAATCACACCACCTCACATCTCTAGGGACACTCATCCAAATTCTCAGAAATATAGTTGGGAAAATTACATGAGATACGTGTATTCTCCTTTTGGTCACTGAGACTCAGTAAGAAGACTGTAGTTCAGAATTAGCATCGTGATTAATGGTAGTTTAGATCCTGAGCAATTGGTAAACCACACACTCGGAGAGTGAATGGAATGGGATCATTACCCGCCAAATGATGCCATCTAAAGTCCAAATTAGCAACTTCCAAGTGGAACGAAAAGACGGGGTAATATTAAACAGAGCAAGAACCAAAGTAGGCAAGACTGGGCCAACACCTATGAGTGTGGACTCAATCCCACCAGCGAGTCCCCATGTGACCATCCAATGCAAACCATGGAGTATATACTTCGAGATTGTCAACTGGGACCCATATATACAGATCAAGACCTACAGAACTTTAATGAAACTGTGACTATGTACTGTGTATAAAATGTGTGTCGCTTGGTACCCTATGGGGAAGTACATAAGTTATTTATAGCAGAGTACTTGCTGGAGCAGCGAGACCACAAGTTTTCATGTGATGTAGCGCCACCTAAAGGGGATTTGGATGGTGAGCCAACGTAGTTTACAAGTCTAGACTTTCCTTGAGGTCAAGAAAGGATCGCAATTTAGGCTGCTCGGACTAGTGACGACAGTCCTAGAGAAACGATGCTGATTCTTTTGCAACAGTGGAACTGTGCTCTTGGTTAGAGTATGGAGCTGGTGGAATTGGAAATAGGATTATGTGAACTATATTTACAATCCATAACATATAATTTGGAATAAACTTCTAGAATGATATATATATATATATATATACATATATATACATATATATATATATATATTTATATATATATATATATATATATGTATATATATATATATATATATATATATATATATATATATATACATACACATATATATATTGCAAGCTCTTTTGCGTACATAATTCTCACTTTTTTTTATTTTTGTAGATACCCACGATTTTTAAACAAACATTATACCCATTTTCCATATTTATTCTTATCAAAACTGAATGAACAGAGTAAACTTATCATTATATTCAAATTTATTTAAGGGCAACTGATTATTCAGTTTTTTACTCAATATTTAGGTAGTAGAACCCATGACCATTATAGTATTAGCTTGACCATGAATGGAAAGTTATTATTTTATAAATTTGGTCATATTAGAAAAAAAAAAATTTATGAATGAAATCTTATTAGAAGTATTTTTATGGATGAACACTGAAATAGCCTTTTATGATCCAGAATGTAAAGAAAGACTCTCCCACCAATAATTTTCCCTTAATTTCAGTTTACTTATGAAAAAAATTAGATTTATGAAATTCTTACCATTTTTAATGGGAATTTTTCTCATTTTAATTGATATTTAATGTATTAGTTATCATGATAGGATAGGTAAACATAATTTGTAATAGAAAATTATATTTCATCATTAACAGTAACTAGCAACTATTAAGCGTATTTTTGTTGACTTGCATCAGGCCTAAGTGAATGTTGAAGTAAAAAGATTATTGGAAAGGTCTTGGGACCACTGATCCAGTGAGTTATTTTGACAATAATTCACTCACAAGAAATCTTCATAGACATGTAATGACAATATTTAACTAGATACACATCATGTGAATATTTCATCTGAGATTACTGAGATTAGGTAGACATTGAATTTACCTACATGCTGACTATAATGAAAATTGATGCCATTGTACAATCTTGAAAGAATTTCCAAGTTTTTAGAAAGGTTCAACACTCCAAAATCTCTCAAATATCAGGTTGAAAATTTTGTAAGCTATGGAAAAGAATATGAAGTTCAGATGAGTTATAAAGATACAGAATTATAATTAAGTAAATACATTGCACATCAGGTGGGCTGCACTGAAAAATTCACTGGTGTGTTCAAGGTAAACCATAGGTTCTGCTTGGAGTTTGTGGAACTGAACTTGATACAGATCCAGTAAACTGAGAGCCAAATCCAGCCCCAGATGATTTGGATCCAAATCCAGTGCCAGATGATTGGGATCCAAATCCAGCCCCAGAGCCAAATCCAGCACCAGATGATTGGGATCCAAATCCAGCACCAGAGGATTGAGATCCAAATCCAGCACCAGATGATTGGGATCCAAATCCAGCACCAGAGGATTGAGATCCAAATCCAGCGCCAGATGTTTGGGATCCAAATCCAGCCCCAGATCCGAATCCACCAGATGATTGGGATCCAAATCCAGCACCAGATGATTGGGATCCAAATCCAGCACCAGAGGATTGAGATCCAAAACCAGCGCCAGATGTTTGGGATCCAAATCCAGCCCCAGAGCCAAATCCAGCACCAGATGATTGAGATCCAAAACCAGCACCAGATGTTTGGGATCCAAATCCAGTACCAGAGAACTGAGAACCAGATCCAGCTTGAGAACTTCCACCATAAGTTCCCCTGTTTCCAGCAGCATTGGCAGCAGCGTCTTCTAGAGCTGCCTTTTCAATCTGAGCAATTGCATGAGGTGGAAGAGGAGGAGGCGTTGGCAGAAGGGGTGACTCTACACGGTAACCATCTCCATCGGCGACAAACTGGAAGTTAGCTGGAGTGCCATTAGGGAATGTGAATCTGAAATGGCAAGGGTGGATAAGTATGATAATTATAACTAAAAGCATAACAGTTTTATAAACAATAGTATATTCATATTTCTAACAAATTTTCTTTAACGTATAAGTAGTTTTTAATTTGGTATAGAATATGTTCATACTTACGACCATGCACCCTGCTGCGCCACAGCTCCAGTTTCACCTTGTGGGTTTCCTTGTTCTTGTCTGCTGATGCCATTGGCAGTTTCAAAGTTGAAGGTGTAAGAACCATCGGCATGTGGACCATCACGGTCATCGACAAGAATAGGAATGACTGGTGCAGAGGGACCTTGGTAACTGGGGGAAGCACCAGAAGGGCGGGATCCTCCAAACCCTCCTGCTGAGGATCCAGTAGGGCGAGATACACCGAAGGATCCAGTAGATCCACTGAAACCTCCAGAAGAAGATCCACCAAATCCAGCAGTGGAAGAACCTCCAAAAGCAGAAGCACCTAATCCTGAGGAACCTCCAAAACCAGATCCTGAAGCGCCTCCAAAACCAGATCCTGAAGTTCCAAAACCACCTGAGGAACTACCTGAAGAACCTCCAAATCCTTCACTTACACCACCACCGAAACCACTGCTGACAGATCCCCCAAGTCCTCCCAGAGAGGAACCTCCAAATCCTCCTCCATGTGCACCAGAGGAAGCCCCAAAAGGTCCTGCAGAAGACCCAGATCCACCTACTGCAGGAGGTTGGTACAATCTTGCTGGGTCAGAAAGAACTCCGTTGGGTATTACTACTGCCAGGAAGGTGCACAACACCTTCATCGTCTGGAAAGGTTTCGTGTTTATCATTATCCGAAAACAGAAAGTCGTTCTGAAGTTGGTAAATAGTTGAAATATTTCTGAATGAATTAAATTGATAGGATTGCGATCTAATTAAATTCATGGCCTTAGAAATATGCTTGTGGGATTTTATTTTAGCCTTTCTTTTTGCAAAGAACTGGTGCATAATATTTTGATATGTATGAGTAAAAATTTAGTTTCCAATTCATTTAGGACCATATTGAAGTATGAAAATTACCTTTAGTATTAAAACACAAATTGTGTATTTAATTATTTCAAAGAAAATTAGATAAAGGTAACTATCGTTTCCATTTTCTTATGTGGTGTTCAAGTTGAAATTAACTATAAATGTGACTGATTAGTTCAAGTTAATAGTATTTATTCGGTAATTTCGTTCTTATTATTAGCTCTGTAATTAATCAATGCTTGGTAAAAACTGTCGAGAATTAAATAAGAAATTAAGAGTTCGTGAAACCGAGGCAACGAGAGAACTTACTTTGGTCGTCATCGTTGTCTGAAGGAGTCGAACTGAATGTGATGATCCTTCGTCTCTGCAACGCTTTTATAAGGGACCGGTGCCCTTCGCCCTCTTAGGCTGCCATCTCCCACCCCCCAGCTAATACCCCATCCCCCACCCCCAATGATCAGATCCAGTCCACCCTTATTCACGTAAAAACTTGCCCTTCACAAGCCATTTCCCTCCCCCCCTCCTGGCTCTTCTTTTCCCGTAATCCAGTTTATCGCGAAAGTGAATCAAAAGCTGATGGGAAATAGACTGGATGAAATTTGTTTCATTTAACCGAATAACGACTTTTCTATTTCAAGGTAATTTAATATATCAAACATATCTTCAGTATCTGAAGATTGACTTGCTTCTTAATAAAGTTAAGTGATCAAATTTGATGTATTTTGTTGTTTCCACTCAGCAAGAATACTTATTATTAATTTTTTAAACGTATTTTTGGGGCAATTTTATATGGGTGACTTTTTCTAAAACCTTTTTATGTTATATATTTTAAGGAAATTCTTCCACTGATTTTCTTTCAAATTTGATTTAATTCTTTTTCTTGTTAATATATTCACAATTATGATTATATTATAGTTACTCATTATTGTGAGCTAATTGAATAATTAAGTTGTTGGTGGTAAAGTAAGACATTTTATTAATGAATATCTTTTTCAGATTTATTAGGTTTGATGATTAATTAATTATTTCTATCATTAAGGGTCAGACACCTTGGTAGTTCGTACTTTGGGTAACTATCCTCTGCTGAATAAGTCATAAAATTAACTGATCTAGTTTGAAGTCAGATTTCCTTTTGGCTTCCACAGTCCCAACTACCTATCCCAATATATCCTACCCAAACACCTACGGGCTGCAAGATTGCAAAAGCCCGTGTCTGGCCAAAAGGGCCAGGCAATCTTCAACAGAACAACAACAACAACAACGGCTTCTTGATAGATATAGATTTCCAACTAGATTGATGATCCAAGATTTTAGAACCATCTTTTTTGACAGACAACTTTTGAGAAGAAGGATTTTCTGACTCTAGTATATACAGTGATTTATATCCTTCGTCTATACGGATTATACAATGATTTATATCCTTCGTACATACGGATTAGTGGTTATAGTATAAAAGGTCTCTAGGTTATACAATGGTTTATATCCTTCGTCTATACGGATTAGTGGGTATAGTATAAAAGGTCTCTAGGTTATACAATGATTTATATCCTTCGTCTATACAAATTAGCGGTTATAGTATAAAAGGTCTCTAGGTTATACAATGATCTATATCCTTCGTCTATACGGATTAGCGGTTATAGTATCAAAGGTCTCTAGGTTATACAATGATTTATATCCTTCGTCTATACAAATTAGCGGTTATAGTATCAAAGGTCTCTAGGTTATACAATGATCTATATCCTTCGTCTATACAAATTAGCGGTTATAGTATCAAAGGTCTCTAGGTTATACAATGATCTATATCCTTCGTCTATACAAATTAGCGGTTATAGTATCAAAGGTCTCTAGGTTATACAATGATTTATATCCTTCGTCTATACAAATTAGCGGTTATAGTATCAAAGGTCTCTAGGTTATACAATGATTTATATCCTTCTTCTATACAAATTAGCGGTTATAGTATAAAAGGTCTCTAGGTTATACAATGATCTATATCCTTCGTCTATACGGATTAGCGGTTATAGTATAAAAGGTCTCTAGGTTATACAATGATCTATATCCTTCGTCTATACGGATTAGCGGTTATAGTATAAAAGGTCTCTAGGTTATACAATGATTTATATCCTTCGTCTATACAAATTAGCGGTTATAGTATCAAAGGTCTCTAGGTTATACAATGATCTATATCCTTCGTCTATACGGATTACCGGTTATAGTATAAAAGGTCTCTAGGTTATACAATGATTTATATCCTTCGTCTATACAAATTAGCGGTTATAGTATAAAAGGTCTCTAGGTTATACAATGATCTATATCCTTCGTCTATACGGATTAGCGGTTATAGTATCAAAGGTCTCTAGGTTATACAATGATTTATATCCTTCGTCTATACAAATTAGCGGTTATAGTATAAAAGGTCTCTAGGTTATACAATGATTTATATCCTTCGTCTATAAGGATTAGCGGTTATAGTATAAAAGGTCTCTAGGTTATACAATGATTTATATCCTTCGTCTATACGGATTAGCGGTTATAGTATCAAAGGTCTCTAGGTTATACAATGATTTATATCCTTCGTATATAGGGACTAGTGATCCTAGTATTAAAGGTCTAAGATTAATCTGTTTTTAGGAATATCTGTCCGTACGAAAGGAAGATTCTGGAATGGCGTTGTCAGTCAATTGGAATGTTTCATGGTATCACTGGGAATGTTATTTCTGGAATGTCGTAGTTTTATTATTATTATTATTATTAATATCATTATTATTACTAGCTAAACTACAAACTTAGTTGGAAAAGCAAGATGCTATAAGCCCAAGGGCTCCAACAGGGAAAAATAGCCCCGTGAGGAAAGGAAATAAAGAAGTAAATAAATGATATAAAAGAAATAATGAACCTATTATTAAGTAGGTGTTTCAGCGGGTCTGACCCCAGAAAGGTCAATCAAAGAATAAGCTAAAAATTACTGATGGAAAAGGTACCTTGACCTTTCCCTTCATAAGGAATGAGAGTTGATTACCTTCTGTATTTTTCCCAAATTGGTTGTTCTTATAAAGAATGAAGTAACGTTCCATTTTTCCTTCATATAGAAATTTTTTATGGCTGACCAAGAGTTAACTAATATTTTGAAGGCTTCCTTCGTTATTGTATTCCTGCTCCTTTAATTTCATAAAACCCTGTTATAAGTAATTAGACATCCATACATACATGTATATTTTAGCCTTATACTTATAGAACAGTAAAATCCTGTAAATCCTAAGTCTTTATTGGTGATTTTGTAACCCCTACATCCCTTTACTGACCCCAACAGATGCTGGCAGCCTTTTGCAAATGGGTGGATTGGTAAGCTGTAGGTCAGGAGCAATCCACTGGCCTACCAAACGTGAGCTATTTATACTGTAAAGGTTCTTGCCCATACTGGGTCATTTTACATTATAAAATTGTTTGGTATATTTCTCATATAGAGTAAAAATGACAATAATCGTTTTTCTATTGTTTAGAAACTATCTATACAACTGTTATTTTTTATACCAGATAAATTATTCAGCTCCCATCTCATTTTATTTATAAACAAATGAGAAATCCATATCTGTCAAGAAAGGAAATAAAAAATTGGAAAGTCTGATCAAGTAGAGATGACGATTCTTTATAGCTGTGATCTCTTATAGCAGAAAATGGTGGTAGAGTGGTGAGAAATCTTGCTCTTAACTTTAAGACGACTGTGTTTCAAAATTCTGAGTCCTGTACTGTTGGAATTGTCAACAGATTATTGTCAGTTTAGTACATTTTGGTGTGCTGCTCAGAATGTGTAAATCAGCACCAGAAATATCATCTCTTTGGTAAATCATCTATGTATAAGTTGATGTTTTTCCTGACTACATAAGCAGTAGGCCCTACGTGTGGTAATTTGATTAATTTCACGTTTTTTTTTTTTATTGAAAAGCAATGAAATGACACAGCTGATTATTCAGCAAACATATCTTGAGGCCATAGAATATATAACCTAGAGGTCACATTATACTGAAGTATTTCTTGGACAGAATACGTAAGGAAAGTCCAAGTCAAAAGTTGGTACAAGAAATAATCTCTTGAGCAAACTTGCCAACTCCAACAGGGAATTAGATCCCAAAACACTGAGAACAACAGCTCTAGCCGAGATCTATACTACTTCTTAGCGCCATGGGCTAGATCATTCCCCGCTCACATAATAGATCCTAAGCCAACAAAGTCTTGCCACATGATATCTGGTACATTAAAACCAACACCTTTGGCAGCATTCTACAGTTTAGCTGGAATTGCACCATGACACGTCCGTAGACACTCTCTTCTAAATGCACAGAAATATAAATGAGAAAATTACATGAGATATTCCCTCTTTAGTCACAATGACTCAGTAAGAAGACTGTAGTCCAGAATTAGCGTCATGACCATTGGTAGTTCAGATCTTGAGCAGTCGGCAAACCACATACTCGGAAAGTGAATGGAATGGGATCATTGCCCACCTAATGATGCCATCCAAAGCCCAAAAGAAAAACTTCCAAGTGGAATGAACCTTCCTAGAAAAGACTGGGTAATATTAAACAGAGCAAGAACCAGAGTAGGCAAGACTGGGAGCAACACCTAAAAATGGGGACTTTATCCCACCGGTGAGTCCCCATGTAGCCATCCAATGCAAACCATGGAGTATATACTTCGAGATTGTTAACTGGGGCCCATCTTTACAGATTAAGACCTACAGGACTTTAATGAAGCTACCAAACAATGGACTATGGCCTGTGTATAAAATGTGTGCATGGTGTGGTACCCTATTTGGAAGTACATAAGCTATTTATAGCAGAGAGATTGCTGGAGCAACGAGACCACAAGTTTTCATGTGATGTAGCGCCACCTGAAGGGGATTTGGATGGGGAACCAACGTAGTTTGCAAGTCTAGACTTTCCTTGGGGGTAAAGAAAGGATCTCAGTTTAGGCTGCTTGGACTAATGACGACAGTTGCTGATCGTTTTGCAATGGTGGAACTGCACACTTCGTTAGAGTAAAGAGCTGGTGGAATTGGAAATGGGATCATATGAACTTTATTTACAACCCATGAAATATATTTTGAAATAAACTTCTAGAATAATATATATATATATATATATATATATATATATATATATATATATATATATATATATATATATGTATGTATATACACCTATATATTGTAAGCTCTTTTGTGTACATAATTCTCTTTTTTATTGCTGTACGTACTACCCACTATTTTGAAACAAACAATATACCCATATTCCGTATTTATTCTTATCAGAACTGAATAAACAGAGTAAACCTATCTCTATATTCATATTTATTTAAGGGCAACAGATTATTCAGTTTTATACTCAATATTTAGGTAGTAGATCCTATGACCATTATAGTATTAGCTTGACCATGAATGGACATGTATTATTTCATAAATTTGCTAATATTAGAAAAAAAAATATTTTTTATAAATGAAGTATTATTAGAAACATTTTTTTTATGGATGAACACTTCAATGGCCTTTTATGGTCCAGAATGTTAAGAAAGATTCTCCCACCAATAATTTTCCCTTTGAAGTATCTCTATTTAATTCTACTTATATATAAATAGATTTATGGAATTCATACCATTGTTCAACGGACTTTTTTCTAAATGTAATTGATATTTAATGTAGTAGTTATCATGATAGGATAGGTAAACAGAATTTGTAGTAGAAAATTATATTTCATCATTAACAGTAACTATCAACTATTAAGCGTATTTTTGTTGACTTGCATGAATACAATAACAGCCCAAATGCCTAAGTGAATGTTGAAGTAAAAAGATTATTGGAAAGGTCTTTGTACCTCTGATCCAGTGAGTTATTTTGACAATAATTCACTCACAAGAAATCTTCATAGACATGTAATCACAATATTCAACTAGATACACATCATGTGAATATTTCATCTGAGATTACTGAGATTAGGTAGACATTGAATTTACCAACATGCTGACATTAATAAACATGGCTGCCATTGTACAATCAGGAAAGAATTTCTAAGTTTTTAGAAAGGTTCAACACTCCAAAAACTCTCAAATAACAGCTTGCAAATTTTGTAAGCTATGGAAAAGAATATAAAGTTCAGATGAGTTATAAAGATACAGAATTATAATGAAGTAAATACATTGCACATCAGGTGGGCTGCACTGAAAATTTCACTGGTGTGTTCAAGGTAAGCCATAGGTTCTGCTTGGAGTTTGTGGAACTGAACTTGATACAGATCCAGTAAACTGAGAGCCAAATCCAGCACCAGATGATTGGGATCCAAATCCAGCACCAGATGATTGGGATCCAAATCCAGCACCAGATGATTGGGATCCAAATCCAGCACCAGATGATTGGGATCCAAATCCAGCACCAGATGATTGAGATCCAAATCCAGCCCCAGAACCAAATCCAGCACCAGATGATTGGGATCCGAATCCAGCCCCAGAACCAAATCCAGCCCCAGAGCCAAATCCAGCACCAGATGACTGAGATCCAAAACCAGCACCAGATGATTGGGATCCAAATCCAGTACCAGAGAACTGAGAACCAGATCCAGCTTGAGAACTTCCACCATAAGTTCCCCTGTTTCCAGCAGCATTGGCAGCAGCGTCTTCTAGAGCCGCCTTTTCAATCTGAGCAATTGCATGAGGTGGAAGAGGAGGAGGCGTTGGTAGAAGGGGTGACTCTACACGGTAACCATCTCCATCGGCGATAAACTGGAAGTTAGCTGGAGTGCCATCAGGGAATGTGAATCTGAAAATGCAAAGGTGGATAAGAATGATAATTATAACTAAAAGCATTCATGGTTTTATAAACAAATTATATTCAGATTTTTGACAAATTTTCTTCAACTTATAAGTATTTTTTGATTTGAGATAGAATATGTTCATACTTACGACCATGCACCCTGCTGCGCCACAGCTCCAGTTTCACCTTGTGGGTATCCTTGTTCTTGTCTGCTGATTCCATTACCAGTTTCAAAGTTGAAGGTGTAAGAACCATCGGCATGGGGACCATCGCGGTCATCGACAAGAATAGGAATCACTGGTGCAGAGGGACCTTGGTAACTGGGAGAAGCCCCAGAAGGGCGGGATCCTCCAAAGTCTCCTGCTGAGGATCCGGTAGGGCGAGATACACCGAAGGATCCAGTAGATCCACTGAAACCTCCTGAAGGAGATCCACCAAAACCAGCTGTGGACGAACCTCCAAAAGCAGAAGCACCTAATCCTGAGGAACCTCCTAAACCAGATCCTGAAGCTCCAAAACCACCTGAGGAACTTCCTGAAGAACCTCCAAATCCTCCACTTACACCACCACCGAAACCACTGCTGACAGATCCTCCAAGTCCTCCCTGAGAGGAACCTCCAAATCCTCCTCCAGATAAACCATTAAATCCTCCACTTGCTCCTCCTCCATGTGCACCAGAGGAGGCCCCAAAAGCTCCCGCAGAAAACCCGGATCCACCTACTGCAGGAGGTTCGTACAATCTTGCTGGGTCAGAAAGAACTCTGCTAGGTATTACAACTGCCAGGAAGGCGCACAACACCACCGTCTGGAAAGATTTCAAGTTTATCATTATCCGGAAATAGAAAGTCGTTCTGAAGTTAGTAAATAATTGAAATATTTGTGAATGAATTAGATTTATAGGATATCGATTTAATTAAAATTTAGTGTCATTAGATATATGTTTGTGTGATTTTTCTTTTGCTTCTCTTTTTGCAAAGAATGGGTGCATAATGTTTTATGATGTTAATATGTATGAGGAACAATTTAGTTTCCAATTCATTTTGGACGGTATTGAAGTATGAAAATTAGCTTTAGTATTGAAACGGAAATGGTGTATTTTAAAGGAAATTAGTTACAGTTAACTATCATTTCCATTTGCTTCTTTGGTGTTTAAGTTGAAATTAACAATAAAAATGTGACTGAATAGTTCAAGTTAATAGTATCTTTCAGATAATTTAGTCCTTATTCTTAGTTATATAAGTGATCAATGAAAGGTAAAACTGTCGAGAATCAAATAAGAAATTAAGAGTTCTTGAAACCGAGTCAACGAGAGAACTTACTTTGGTCGTCATCGTTGTCTGAAGGAGTCGAACTGAATGTGATGATCCATCGTCTCTGCAACGCTTTTATAAGGGACTGGTGCCCTTCGCCCTCTTAGACTGCCATCTCCCCCCCCCCCCCCCCAGCTAAGCCCCCATCACCACCCGTAATGCTCAGATCCAGTTCATCCTTATTCACGTAAAAACTTGCCCTTCACGGGCCATCTCCCCCCTCCCCCTCCCCCCTTCCCTGCGCCTCTTCTTTTCCAGCAATCCAGTTTATCGCGAAAGTGAATCAAAAGCTGATTGGAAATAGACTGGATGAAATTTCTTTCATTAAACCGAATGACGACTTTTCTGTTTCAAAGTAATTTAATATATCAAACATATCTTCAGTATCTGAAGATTGACTTGCTTCTTAATAAGGTTAATAGTTCAAATTTGATGTATTTTGTTGTTTCCACTCAGCAAGAATACTTATTATTAATTTTTTAAACGTATTTTTGGGGCAATTTTATATGGATGACTTTTTCTAAAACCTTTTTATGTTACATATTTTAAGGAAATTCTTCCTCTGATTTTCTTTCAAATTTGATTTAGTTTTTTTTTCTTGTAAATATATTTACAATTATGATTATATTATAGTAAACACATTATTGTGAGCTAATTGAATAATTAAGTTGTTGGCGGTAAAGTAAGACATTTTATTAATGAATCTAACTTGTTTAGATTTATTAGTGTTGATTAATGATGTATTTCCATCATTAAGTATCATACACCTTGGTAGTTCGTACTTTGGGTAACTATCCTTTGCTGAATAAGTCATAAAATTAACTTATCTAGTTTGAAGTCAGATTTCCTTTTGGCCTCTTGATAGATATAGATTTCCAACTAGATTGATGATCCAAGATTTTAGAACCATCTTTTTTGACAGACAACTTTTGAGAAGTAGGATGATCTGACTCTAGGTTATACAGTGATTTATATCCCTCGTCTATACGGATTAGTGGTTATAGTATAAAAGGTCTCTAGGTTATACAATGATTTATATCCCTCGTCTATACGGATTAGTGGTTATAGTATAAAAGGTCTCTAGGTTATACAATGATTTATATCCTTCGCCTGTACGGATTAGTATTTATAGTATAAAAGGTGTCTAGGTTATACAATGATTTATATCCTTCGCCTGTACGGATTAGTGGTTGTAGTATAAAAGGTCTCTAGGTTATACAGTGATCTATATCCTTCGTCTCTATGGATTAGTGGTTGTAGTATAAAAGGTCTCTAGGTTATACAGTGATTTATATCCTTCGTCTATACGGATTAGCGGTTGTAGTATAAAAGGTCTGTAGGTTATACAATGACTTATATCCTTCGTCTATACAGATTAGTGGTTGTAGTATAAAAGGTCTCTAGGTTATACAGTGATTTATATCCTTCGTCTATACGGATTAGCGGTTGTAGTATAAAAGGTCTCTAGGTTATACAATGATTTATATCCTTCGTCTATACGGATTAGCGGTTGTAGTATAAAAGGTCTCTAGGTTATACAATGATTTATATCCTCCGTCACTCTATACGGATTAGTGGTTATAGTATAAAAGGTCTCTAGGTTATACAATGATTTATATCCTTTTTGTATACTGATTAGTGGTTATAGTATAAAAGGCCTTAAGATTAATCTCTTTTTTAGGAATATCTGTCCTTACGAAAGGAAGATTATGGAATGGCGTTGTCAGTCAAATGGAATGTTTCATGGTATCACTGGGAATGTTATTTCTGGAATGTCTTAGTGTTATTATTATTATTATTATTATTATTATTATTATTATTATTATTATTATTATTGTTGTTGTTATTATTATTACTAGCTAAGCTACAAACCTAATTGGAAAAACAAGATGCTATAAGCCCAAGGGCTCCAACAGGGAAAAATGCCAAGTGAAGAAAGGAAATAATGAAATAAATAAATGATATATAAGAAATAATGAACCTATTATTAAGTAAGTGTTTCAGTTGATCTGACCCCAGAAAGGTCAAAACAAGAATGAGGTATAATGGACTGATGGAAAAGGTACCTAGACCTTTCCCTTCATGAGGAAGGAGAGTTGATTACCTTCTGTATTATTCCCAAATTCGTTGTTCTTAGGAATAATGAAGTAACGTGCCCTTTTTGCTTCATATAGAATTGTTCATGGTTAACATAGAATTAACTATTCTATTGTTTTATTATTACTATTAAATGCTAAACTACAACCCTAGTTGGAAAAGCAGGCTGCTATACGCCCAGGAGCTCCAGCAAGGAAAATAGCCCTGTGAGGAAAGGGAACAAGGAATAATAAAATATTTTAAGAACAGCAATAATGTTGAAATAAATATTTCCTATATAAACTATAAAAACTATAACAAAACAAGAGGAAGAGAAATTAGGTAGAACGGTGTGCCTGCGTGTACCCTCAAGCAAGAGAACTCTAACCCAAGACAGTGGAACACCATGAAACAGAGGCTATTGCACTACCCAAGACTAGAGAACAATGGTTTGATTTTGGAGTGTCCTTCTTCTAGAAAAGCTGCATACCATAGCTAGAGAGTCTCTTCTTCTACCCTTACCAAGAGGAAAGTAGCCACTGAATAATTACAGTGTAGTAGTTAACCCTTTTGGTGGAAAAGAATTGTTTGGTAATCCTACTGTTGTCAAGTGTACGAGGACAGGGGAGAATATGTAAAGAATAGGCCAGACTATTCGGAGTCTGTGTAGGCAAAGGAAAAGAACCGTAACCAGAGGGAAAGATCCGATGTAGTACTGTCTGGCCAGTCTAGCGTAGTATCTCAACGGGCGGCTGGTACCCTGGCTAACCTACTACTACTCTAAAGGTTTCCTTTGTTATTGTATTCTTACAACTTATAATTTCGTAGAACTCTGTTTTAAGTAAGGAAGCATCCATACATGCATGTATTTTTGCTTTATACCTATAGAAGGGTAAAATCCTATATTTCCTAAGTCTTTATTGGCGATTTTCTTATCCCTACATTCTTTTACTGACCTTAACAGATGCTGGCAGCCTTTAGCAAATGGGTGGATTGGTAAGCTGTATGTCAGGAGCAATCCACTGGCCTACCAAACGTGATCCATTTATACTGTATATGTTCTTGCCCGTGCTGGGTCATTTCACATTACATAATTGTTTGGTATTTTTACCATATGGAGTAAAAATGACAATAATCGTTTTTCTATTTTTAAGAAACTAACCTATACATCTGTTATTTTTTATACCAGATAAATTATTCAGCTCCCATCTCATCTTGTTTATAAACAAATGAGAAATCCATATCTGTCAAGAAAGGAAAGAAAAAATTGGAAAATCTGATCAATTAGAGATGACTATTCGTTATAGCTGTGATCTCTTATAGCAGAAAATGGTGTTAGAGTGGTAAAAAATCTTGCTCTAACTTAAAGACACCAGAAAACTGTTTTAAAATTCTGAGTCTTATACTGTTGGAATTGTCTACAGAGTTTTGTCAGTTGAGTAAATATTGCTGTGCCTCTCAAAATGTGTAAATCAGCACCAAAAATACCATCTCGATGCTAAATCTTATATGTATAAGTAGATCTTTTTTTTTAACTACATGAGCAGTATCCAACGTGAGGTAATTTTATCTATTTTACATCTCTTTGATTAATGTGCAATGAAATGAAAGAGCTGATTATTTGGCAATCATCGCTCGAGTCCATAGAATATATGTCCTAGAAATCACATTAAACGGAACTCTTTCTTTAAAAGAACACCTAAGGAAAATCACATCAAAAGTTGGTACAAGAAACAATCTCTTGGGCAAAATCGCCAACCCTAACTAGGAATTAGATTCCAAAACACTGAGAACAACAGCTCTATCGCTGATCTATACTATTTCTCAGCAACGCGGGCTAGATCATTCCACGCTGACATAATAGATCCTGAGCTAAACTAGTCATGCCACGTAAGAACTGGCACCTTAAAACTGGCATCTGTGCCAGTACTCTACAGATTGTTGGGAATCACACTACCACACATCTCTAAGGACACTCCTCCAAACACACAGAAATGCAGTTGAGAAAATTACACGAGATATTCCCTTTTTGGTCACAGTGGCTCAGTAAGGAGACTGTATGATTACTATTATGATTATTATTATTATTATTATTATTATTATTATTATTATTATTATTATTACTTGATAGTCCAGAATTAGTCATGACCATTGGTAGTTCAGATCTTGAGCAGTCGGTAAACCACACGCTTGGAGAGTAAATGGAATGGGATCATTGCCCACCTAATGATGCCTTCCAAAGTCCAAATGATTAACTTCCTAGTGGAATGAACCTTCATAGAAAAGACGGGGTAATATTGAACAGAGCAAGAACCAGAGTAGGCAACACTGGGAGCAACACCTATGAGTGGGGACTTAATCCCACCAGCGAGTCCCCATGTGACCATCCAATGCAAACCATGGAGTATATACTTCGAGATTGTCAACTAGGACCCATATATACAGATCAAGACCTATAGGACTTTAATGAAGCTACCAAACAATGGATTATGTACTGTGTATAAAATGTGTGCCTGGTTTGGTACCCTATTGGGAAGTACATAAGCTATTTATGGCAGAGAACTTGTTGGAGCAGCGAGACCACAAGTTTTCATGTGATGTAGCACCACCCAAAGGGGATTTGAATGGGGAACCAACGTGGTTTACGAGTCTAGACTTTTCTCGAAGTCAAGAAAGGACCGTAATTTAGGCTGCTTGGACTAGTAACAACAGTCCTAGAGAAACGATGCTGATCGTTTTGCAACGGTGGAACTTTGCTCTTTGTTAGGGTATGGAACTGGTGGGATTGGAAATGGGATCATATGAACTGTATTTACAACCCAACAAATATAATTTGGAATAAACTTCTAGAATAATACATATATATATATATATATATATATATATATATATATATATATATATATATACATATATATATATATACATTTACATATATTGTAAGCTCTTTTTATTGCAGTACATACTACCCGCGATTTTGAAACAAACAATATACCCATTTTTCATATTCATTTAAGGTCAACTGATTATTCAGTTTTTTACTCAATATTTAAGTTGTAGATCCTATGACCATTATACTATTAGCTTGACCATGAATGGAAATGTATTATTTTATAAATTTGGTCATACTAGAGAAAAAATATTATTATAAATGAAGTATTATTAGAAATATTTTTTTATTGATGAACACTGAAATAGCCTTTTAAGGTCCAGAAGGTTAAGAAAGATTCTCCCACTAATTATTTTCCCTTAGAAGCATCTCAATTGGAGTCTACCTATATAAAAAAAAGATTTTGATCTATGAAATTCATACCATTTTTCATCGGATTTTTTTCCCATTTTAATTGATATTTTATGTAGTATTTGTCATGATAGGATAGGTAAAGAGAATTTGTAATAGAAAACTATATTTCATCATTAACATTAACTAGCAACTATTAAGCGTATTTTTGTTGACTTGCATGAGTACAATAACAGCCCAAATGCTTAAGTGAATGTTGAAGTAATAAGATTATTGGAAAGGTCTTGGGACCACTGATCCAGTGAGTTATTTTGACAATAATTCACTCACAAGAAATCTTCATAGACATGTAATGACAATATTTAACTAGATACACATCATGTGAATATTTCATCTGAGATTACTGAGATTAGGTAGACATTGGATTTACCAACATGGTGATGATAATGAAATTTGGTGCCATTGTACAATCAGGAAAGAATTTCTAAGTTTTTAGAAAGGTTCAACACTCCAAAAACTCTCAAATATCAGCTTGCAAATTTTGTAAGCTATGGAAAAGAATATAAAGTTCAGATGAGTTATAAAGATACAGAATTATAATGAAGCAAATACATTGCACATCAGGTGGGCTGCACTGAAAATTTCACTGGTGTGTTCAAGGTAAGCCATAGGTTCTGCTTGGAGTTTGTGGAACTGAACTTGATCCAAATCCAGCCCCAGAGCCAAATCCAGCACCAGATGATTGAGATCCAAATCCAGAGCCAGATGATTGAGAACCAAATCCAGCGCCAGATGATTGAGATCCAAATCCAGCCCCAGATCCAAAACCAGCACCAGATGATTGGGTTCCAAATCCAGCTCCAGATGATTGAGATCCAAATCCAGCACCAGATGATTGGGATCCAAATCCAGCACCAGATGATTGAGATCCAAATCCAGCACTAGATGATTGGGATCCAAATCCAGCACCAGATGATTGGGATCCAAATCCAGCCCCAGAACCAAATCCAGCCCCAGAGCCAAATCCAGCACCAGATGATTGGGATCCAAATCCAGCACCAGAGGATTGAGATCCAAAACCACCGCCAGATGTTTGGGATCCCAATCCAGTATCAGAGAACTGAGATCCAGATCCAGAGAACTGAGATCCAGTTCCAGAAAACTGAGAACCAGATCCAGATTGGGAACTTGCACCATAAGTTCCCCTGTTTCCAGCAGCATTGGCAGCAGCGTCTTCTAGAGCTGCCTTTTCAATCTGAGCAATTGCATGAGGTGGAAGAGGAGGAGGCGTTGGCAGAAGGGGTGACTCTACACGGTAACCATCTCCATCGGCGACAAACTGGAAGTTAGCTGGTGTGCCATCAGGGAATGTGAATCTGAAATGGCAAGGGTGGATAAGTATGATAATTATAACTAAAAGCATAACATAGTTTTATAAACAATAGAATATTTATATTTTTCTCAAATTTTTTCTAACTTTTAAGTAGTTTTTCATTTGGTATAGAATATGTTCATACTTACGACCATGCACCCTGCTGCGCCACAGCTCCAGTTTCACCTTGTGGGTATCCTTGTTCTTGTCTGCTGATTCCATTGGCAGTTTCAAAGTTGAAGGTGTAAGAACCATCGCCATGTGGACCATCACGGTCATCGACAAGAATAGGAATGACTGGTGCAGAGGGACCTTGGTAACTGGGAGAAGCTCCAGAAGGGCGGGATCCTCCAAAGCCTCCTGCTGAGGATCCGGTAGGGCGAGATACACCGAAGGATCCAGTAGATCCACTGAAACCTCCTGAAGAAGATCCACCAAATCCAGCAGTGGGAGAACCTCCAAAAGCAGAAGCACCAGATCCCGAGGAACCTCCAAAACCAGATCCTGAAGCTCCAAAACCACCTGAGGAACTACCTGAAGAACCTCCAAATCCTCCACTTACACCACCACCGAAACCACTGCTGACAGATCCCCCAAGTCCTCCCAGAGAGGAACCTCCAAATCCTCCTCCTTGTGCACCAGAGGAAGCCCCAAAAGCTCCTGCAGAAGACCCGGATCCTCCTACTGCAGGAGGTTGGTACAATCTTGCTGGGTCAGAAAGAACTCCGTTGGGTATTACAACTGCCAGGAAGGCGCACAACACCATCGTCTGGAAAGGTTCCGTGTTTATCATTATCCGAAAACAGAAAGTCGTTCTGAAGTTGGTAAATAGTTGAATCTTTTCTAAATTAATTAAATTTCTATGGTTGCAATTTAAATAAATTTCTTATTTTATTAGAATTATGTTAGCCTGATTTTTCTCTGATTTTTCATGGAAATAATTGATGACTATTTTTTGTGATATTGACATATCTGAGTAAAAATTTAGTTTCCAATTAATTTTGGACCATATAAAAGTATGAAAATTAACTTTAAGTATTGAAACAAAAACATGCATTTAATTATTTGAAAGAAAATTAATAGTATGTTTTTGATAATTTCGTCCTTATTATTAGCTCTGTAATTAATCAATGCTGGGTAAAAACTGTCGAGAATTAAATAAGGAATTAAGAGTTCGTGAAACCGAGGCAACGAGAGAACTTACTTTGGTCGTCATCGTTGTCTGAAGGAGTCGAACTGAATGTGATGATCCATCGTCTCTGCAACGCTTTTATAAGGGACTGGTGCCCTTCGCCCTCTTGGCTGCCATCCCCCTCCCCCCAGCTAAGCCTTCCCCAATCTCCAATGATCAGATCCAGTTCATCCTTATTCACGTAAAAACTTGCCCTTCACAGGCCATCTGCCCCCACCCCCTGGCTCTTCTTTTCCAGCAATCCAGTTTATCGCGAAAGTGAATCAAAAGCTGATTGGAAATTGACTTGATGAAAATTGTTTTATTAAACCGAAATACGAATTTTCTGTTTCAAGATATTTTAAATCATCGAATATATCTTCAGTAACTGAAGATTGACTTGCTTCTAATAAGTGTTCAAATTTGATGTATCTTGTTGTTTCCACTCAGCAAGAATACTTATTAATAATTTTTCAAGCGTATTTTATACGATTTAAATAGATAACTCTTTCTAAAATCTTTATTTGTATCTTTTCATGCTCTATATTTGAATGGAATTTACATTGATTTTTTTCATATTTATTTCGGTTTTATTCATATAGATATATTTCACAATTATAATTATGATAAAGCTGCATATAATTTTAAACTCATTGATTGATAAAGTTGATGATGCTAAACCATCATATATATATATATATATATATATATATATATATATATATATAGTGTGTGTGTGTGTGTTTGTGTGTATTTGGGTAAATAGACAATATCTTAGTGGCGTCCAAAAATCGAGGATAGTTTCTCTCTGGACGAATGTCCTGCAGATAGTTTTCAGGATAACAGCAGAAATGCATTGACTTTTCTCCATTTATTATTTGGATTCGACACGTGTTTCGGATCACTTTGCTACCCTTCTTCAGGACTACATTGAGTTTTTAAATTACACTTTAATATGAAGATTATGACTGGTAGAATTTGATACAAAAATATTTGGAATCTCTTTAACTATTTAAGAACTGGAGGGGCACTCAATAGGGCGTAGACCTCCGTCGCGGCAGCTATTTCTCGACCTTTTACTCGACCTTGACCTTGGCCCTTGACATTAGCATGTATTAATTGGCGTGGATTTTCACGCACTCAAGTATGGAATTTTGAAGTCTCTGTGACAACGATGTCCATACTTATGGCCGATTACGTGAATTGGACACTTTGCTTGATCGTGACCTTGACCTATGACCTTGGCCTCCCAGAATTTAGTCATTTGCAGCTTTTTACATAACAGTTAATCCCTGCCAGTTTCATTACTTTACGATTAAAATTGTTGCCAGGAAGCTGTTCACAAACACACACACAAATAAACAAACACGCTATAACACAAAGAGGGGTAAAACATAACCTCCTTCCAACATCGTTGGCAGAGGTAAAAAGTCCAAAGAATACAAGGTAAATTTACTAAAACATGAGCTGTATAAAAAGTCACTTAAATGAAACTAGATTTAGTAATCGAGTAAAAACAACGATATTCATTTTCAATTGTTTAAAAACGCAATTGTATACAATTGCTAGTTGTACGAAAGATAAATTATTGTTCCGCTCCCATCTCATCCTGTTTAAGCCAAATCTAACATGAACAGAAAGAGATAACTGAAAACTTTGCTTTGTGAGTGGAGAGTGTTCGTTAACTCTCTGATCTCTTAAAGCAGAAAATGGTGGTAGAGTGGAGAGAACCCTTGCTCAAACTTAGAGACCCCAGACTCAATTTGTTATCAAAATTCTGAGTCTCATCCTTTTGGAATTGTCTACAGATTATTGTCAGTTGAGTAAATTTTGGTGTGCTTCTCAAAATATGTAAATCAACTTCAGATATACCATCTCGACAGTAAATCTTTGATGTGTATATCGATCTTTTTTTCCTAACTACATGAGCAGTAGACCCAACGTGAGGTAATTTTATCAGTTTCACATATTTTTCATTGATAAGCAGTGAAATGACATGGCTGATTATTTAGCAAACATATCTCGAGTCCATATAATATATGTCCTAGAAGTCACACTAGACCAAAGTCTTTCTTCTTTGACATAACACGTAAGGAACGTCCGAGTCAAAAGTTGGTAAGAGAAACAATCTCTTGGGCCAATTTGCCAGGTCTAGCTGGGAATTAGATCCCAAAACACTGAGAACAACAGCTCTAGCGCTGATCTATATCCTTCTTAGTACCTTGGGCTAGATCATTCCGCACTCACATAATAGATCCTAAGCCAAAGAAGTCTTGCCACATGATATCTGGCACATTAAAACCAACGCCTCTGCCAGCATTCTACAGTTTAGCGGGAATTGCACCATGACTCATCTGTAGACACTCTCTTCTAAATGCACTGAAATATAGATGAGAAAATTACATGAGATATTCCCTCTTTAGTCACAATGACTCAGTAAGAAGACTGCAGTCCAGAATTAGTCATGACCATTGGTAGTTTAGATCCTGAGCAGTCGGTAAACCACAGACTTGGAGAGCAGATGGAATGAGATCATTTTCCACCAAATGATACCATCCAAAGCCCAAATGAGTAACTCCTAAGTGGAATGAACCTTCCCAGAAAAGACTGGCTAATATTAAACAGAGCAAGAACCAGAGTAGGCAAGACTGGGAGCAACACCTATAAACGGGGATTTTATCCCACCAGTGAGTCCCCTTGTGGCCATCCAATGCAAACCATGGAGTATATACTTCGAGATTGTCAACTGGAACCCATATTTACAGATCAAGACCTACAGGATTTTAAATGAAGCTTCCAAACAATGTACTATGTACTTGGTATAAAATGTGTGTGTTGTGTAATACCCTATTGTGAAGTACATAAGCTATTTATAGCAGAGAACTTGTTGGAGCAGCGAGACCACAAGTTTTCATGTGATGTAGCGCTACCCAAAGGGGATTTGGATGGGGAACCACTGTGGTTTACAAGTCTAGACTTTTCTTGGGGTCAAGAAAGGATCACAGTTTAGGCTGCTCGGACTAGTGACGACAGTCCTAGAGAAAAGAGGCTGATTTTTTTGCAGCAGTGGAACTGTGCTCTTCGTTAGAGTATGGAGCTGGTGGAATTGGAAATGGGACTATATGAACTTTATTTACAACCCATCAAATATAATTCGGAATACACTTCTAGAATAATATATATATATATATATATATATATATATATATATATATATATATATATATATATATATATATATATATATATATTGTATATATATATATTGTAAGCTCTTTTGTGTACATTCTTCTCACTTTTTTATTGTTGTACTAACTACCACAATTTTGGAAAAAAAAATATACCCATTTTCCATATTCATTCTTATCAACACTGAATGAACTGAGTAAACCTATCCCTATATTCATATTTATTTAAGGTCAACAGATTATTCAGTTTTTACCCAATATTTAAGTAGTAGACCTATGACCATTATAGTATTAGCTTCACCATGAATGGAAATGTATTATTGGATAAATTTGGTCATATTAGAAAAAAATATTTTTATGAATGAAGTCTTATTAGAAATATTTTTTTTTATGGATGAACACTAAAATAGCCTTTTATGGTCCAGAATGTTAAGAAAGATTCTCCCACCAATAATTTTCCCTTTGAAGCATCTCAATTTGAGGTTACTTATAAAAAAAAATTATATTTATGAAATTCATACTATTTTTCATCGGATTTTTTTCTCATTGTAATTGTTATTTAATGTAGTATTTATCATGATAGGATAGGTAAACAGAATTTGTAATAGAAAATTATATTTCATCATTAACAGTAACTATCAACTATTAAGCGTATTTTTGTTGACTTGCATGAGTACAATAACAGCCCAAATGCTTAAGTGAATGTTGAAGTAATAAGATTATTGGAAAGGTCTTGGGACCACTGATCCAGTGAGTTATTTTGACAATAATTCACTCACAAGAAATCTTCATAGACATGTAATGACAATATTTAACTAGATACACATCGTGTGAATATTTCATCTGAGATTACTGAGATTAGGTAGACATTGGATTTACGAAGATGGTGACGATAACGAAAATTGATGCCATTGTACAATCAGGAAAGAATTTCTAAGTTTTTAGAAAGGTTCAACACTCCAAAAACTCTCAAATATCATCTTAAAGACTTTGAAAGCTATGGAAAAGAATATAAAGTTCAGATGAGTTATAAAGATACAGAATTATAATGAAATAAATACATTGCACATCAGGTGGGCTGCACTGAAAATTTCACTGGTGTGTTCAAGGTAAGCCATAGGTTCTGCTTGGAGTTTGTGGAACTGAACTTGATACAGATCCAGTAAATTGTGAGCCAAATCCAGCACCAGATGATTGGGATCCAAATCCAGCGCCAGATGATTGAGATCCAAATCCAGCACCAGATGATTGGGATCCAAATCCAGCGCCAGATGATTGAGATCCAAATCCAGCACCGGATGATTGAGATCCAAATCCAGCGCCAGATGATTGGGATCCAAATCCAGCACCAGATGATTGGGATCCAAATCCAGCACCAGATGATTGGGATCCAAATCCAGCCCCAGAGCCAAATCCAGCACCAGATGATTGGGATCCAAATCCAGCACCAGATGATTGGGATCCAAATCCAGTACCAGAGGATTGGGATCCAAATCCAGTACCAGAGAACTGAGATCCAGATCCAGAGAATTGAGATCCAGTTCCAGAAAACTGAGATCCAGATCCAGAGAATTGAGACCCACTTCCAGAAAACTGAGAACCAGATCCAGCTTGAGAACTTCCACCATAAGTTCCCCTGTTTCCAGCAGCATTGGCAGCAGCGTCCTCTAGAGCTGCCTTTTCAATCTGAGCAATTGCATGAGGTGGAAGAGGAGGAGGCGTTGGTAGAAGGGGTGACTCTACACGGTAACCATCTCCATCGGCGACAAACTGGAAGTTAGCTGGAGTGCCATCAGGGAATGTGAATCTGAAAATGTAAGGGTGGATAAGTTTGATAATTATAACTAAAAGCATAACATAGTTTTATAAACAATAGAATATTCATATTTTTCTCAAATTTTTTTTTAACTTATAAGTAGGTTTTCATTTGGTATAGAATATGTTCATACTTACGACCATGCACCCTGCTGCGCCACAGCTCCAGTTTCACCTTGTGGGTATCCTTGTTCTTGTCTGCTGATGCCATTACCAGTTTCGAAGTTGAAGGTGTAAGAACCATCGGCATGTGGACCATCACGGTCATCGACAAGAATAGGAATGACTGATGCAGAGGGACCTTGGTAACTGGGAGAAGCCCCAGAAGGGCGGGATCCTCCAAAGCCTCCTGCTGAGGATCCAGTAGGGCGAGATACACCGAAGGATCCAGTAGATCCACTGAAACCTCCAGAAGAAGATCCACCAAATCCAGCAGTGGAAGAACCTCCAAATGCAGAAGCACCTAATCCTGAGGAACCTCCAAAACTAGAAGCACCAGATCCTGAGGCGCCTCCAAAACCAGATCCTGAAGCTCCAAAACCACCTGAGGAACTACCTGAAGAACCTCCAAATCCTCCATTTACACCACCACCGAAACCACTGCTTACAGATCCCCCAAGTCCTCCCTGAGAGGAACCTCCAAATCCTCCTCCATGTGCACCAGAGGAAGCCCCAAAAGCTCCTGCAGAAGACCCGGATCCACCTACTGCAGGAGGTTCGTACAATCTTGCTGGGTCAGAAAGAACTCCGTTTGGTATTACAACTGCCAGGAAGGCGCACAACACCTTCATCATCTGGAAAGGTTTCGTGTTTATCATTATCCGAAAACAGAAAGTCGTTCTGAAGTTGGTAAATAGTTGAATCTTTTCTAAATTTCTAGGATTGCAATCTAAATAAATTTCTTATTTTATTAGAATTATGTTAGCCTGATTTTTCTTTGGGTTTCATTCATGGAAATAATTGATGACTAATTTTTGTGCTATTGACATATCTGAGTAAAAATTTAGTTTCCAATTCATTTTGGACCATATTGAAGTATGAAAATTACCTTTAGTATTGAAACAAAAACGTGCATTTAATTATTTGAGAGAAGATTAGTTACAATTAACGTTTCCATTTTCTTACGTGGTGTTCAAGTTGAAATTAACTATAAAAGTGATTGATTAATTCAAGATAATACTATTTCTAGGTAATTTCGTCCTTATCATTAGTTATATAAGTGATCAATGAAAGGTAAAACAGTCGAGAATCAAATAAGAAATTCAGAGTTCGAGAAACCGAGGCAACGAGAGAACTTACTTTGGTCGCCATCGTTGTCTGAAGGAGTCGAACTGAATGTGATGATCCTTCGTCTCTGCAACGCTTTTATAAGGGACCGGTGCCCTTCGCCCTCTTAGGCTGCCACCCCCTCCCCTCCCCCAGCAAGGAAGCGCCCCCCCCCCCCTCCTACCCCCAATGATCAGATCCAGTCCACCCTTATTCACATGAAAACTTGCCCTTCGCGGGCCATCTTTCCTCCGCCCTCTTCTTTTCCAGTGATCCAGTTTTTCGCGAAAGTGAATCAAAAGTCGATTGGAAATTTGTGTTGATGAAATTTAATTCAATTGAATGACGTCTATTCTGTTCAAAGATCCTTTTAACTGTGATATCTATTTTGACCTAAAATGGACTTGCTTCTTAATAATGTTACTGTTAATATTTTATAAATATTTTTTTTTTTTTGTGCGCAAGCAAATTTTTTTTTCTTTTGTTTTATTTTAAAGTCTGTTTATGATAGATAATTAAAGGAGATTCTGGACATTCGAGACTACTAATGTTATTTAAATTCATATATCTTTTATTCATACTAATACAATAATACAAGTATACTGTATTTATTATAAAGTTACACAACATTATGAACTGATTGAATAATTACGTGATAGAGCAGTAGTAAGAAATTTTTATTGGGAAAGTAATTTATTAGCCATTGTTATTATTTTTTTATTTTTATAATTAACACCATTTCTCGTAATCCTCGGTAGCTAGAACTTTAGGTACCTATCCTGTGGTGATCAAGTCCTAGAATTAACTTATCTAGTATGAATTCATTTTTCCTTTGGCCTCTTCATAGATATGGATTCCCAAGTAAATAAGTAATCTAAGATTTTGGATTCATTTTTTTTTTTTTTTACGGAGAATGAATTTTGGGGAAAATGATTGTGTCACTTCATGTTACACCATAAATTGTATCCCTCTTTTACTATTATTATTATTATTATTATTATTATTATTATTATTATTATTATTATTATTATTATTATTAAAATTTTTATTATTATTATCATTATTATTATTATTAATGTTGTTAAAATTTTTATTATTATTATTATTATTATTATTGTTATTATTATTATTATTATTAATATTGTTATTATTATTATTATTATTATTATTAATAATATTATTATTATTAATATTATTAGTAGTATTATTATTATTTTTATTATTATTAATGTTATTATTATTATTATTATAATTATTATTATTATTATTATCATTATCATCACTAGCTAAGCTACAACCCTAGTTCGAAAAGCAATATGCTATATCCCTAAGGGCCCCAACAGTGATAAATAGCCCAATGAGGGAAGGAAATAGAAAAATAAATAAACAATATATGTAATGAACAATTAAAATGAAATATTTTATTAACATTAACAACATTAGAACAGATATTTCTTATATAAACTATGAAAATATTTATGTCCTTCGTATATACGGATAAGTGATCTTTGTATAAAATTAGTAAGCCCAATCTTCTTTTAGGAATATCTTTGCTGATCATGGCGAGACACAATCCCTATCACCACATCAAGATATCCTCACTCAAAAAGTGTATCCTACACTTGGACATAAATGATCAAGAGTTCCCTGTGTATTAGATCTGGTAAATTAGGCTCTGTACATTTGCCCTTAAGTTCAACTGAGTAAAAAGTCCTTTTATCTGCTGGAAGTTTTCTCCAACACGAAAATGCGATGCTGATTGTTAGCTAATTTTAATTTTGTATAAGGCAGTTCTTATAGATGTGAATGTTACCTTCAGCATTTTCTCATAGATATAGAATATTTCATGTGAAACATAATGCAGGAGTTCGAATAGCCAGGAGAACATTCACTTCTTTCCATTTGAAGGTTACTCATGAAGGGCAGAGGCAAGGGACATGGCAGCGACCCAGAGACTGATTATACTGTATATACCTATGATCAGTGCCCAAGGCCCCTCTCCACCCTAGGTACGACCAGGAAGGCCTATGCAATAACTGCTGATGATTCAGTGGTTAGACCTATTGGCTCTACCAAACCCCCCCCCCCCCCATTCCTATCTCACAAGGACAGTTGGGTTGCAGACACTACAAGAAAGTATCTAGTTTGCAACAGGTGTGGATCCCCTAGCCAACACAATGCTTGACCGGGGCATTTCCAATAGTATAGAATGAGGTGTAGATGGAGATGGCTTGGACATGTTCTTCGCACTTCCCGAGAGAGATTAGTTCACCAAACTTTCACATGGGCTCCACGAGGCACTAGAATAGTTAAAGACCCCGGCCTACATGGCTGAGGACTATGAAGCGTGAAGTAAATGATGATGAATATAGAAGTCTAACCGAGATGATGATAATGATGATGACGACGAGAATAGTTGGCGGAGGTAAAAAGTACAAAGAATACAAGGTAAAATTACTAAGACATGAGCTTTATAAAAAGTTACTTAAATGAAAGTAGATTTAGAAATCGAGTAAAAATAACGCTACTCATTTTCAATTGTTTAGAAACGCAATTGTATACAATTGCTAGTTGGAAGGCAGATAAATTATTGTTCTGCTCCCATCTCATCTTGTTTAATCCAAATCTGACAAGAACAGAAAGAGATAACTGAAAAGCTTTGCTTTGTGAGAGGAGAGTGTTTGTTAAATCACTGATCTCTTAGAGCAGAAAATGGTGGTAGAGTGGAGAGAAACCTTGTTCAAACTTAGAGACCCCCTGATTTAATTTATTTGTAAAATTCTGAGTCTCATCCTCTTGGAATTGTCTACAGAGTATTTATTGTCAATTGAGTGCATTTTGGTGTGCTGTTCAAATTGTGTAAATCAGCATCAGAAATACCTTCTCGATGGTATATAAAATTTTTATGTGTATGTAGATCTTTTTTCCTGAGTACATGAGCAGTAGGCTTAGTGTAAGGTAATTTTATCTATTTTACATCTCTTTGATTAATGTGCAATTAAATGAAAGAGCCAGATTATTTGGCAATCATCGCTTGAGTCCATAGAATATATGTCCTATAAGTTACATTAAACCGAAGTCTTTCCTTGACATAACACGTAAGGGAAGTCCGAGTCAAAAGTTGGTACAAAAAACATCTCTTGGGCCTACTTACCAACTCTAACTGGGAATTAGATTCCAAAACACTGAGAATAACAGCTCTAGCGCTGATCTATACTCCTTTTTAGCACCGTGGGCTAGATCATTCCACACTCACAAAATAGATCCTGAGGTAAACTAGTCATGCCACGTAATAACTGTCACCTTAAAACCAACACCTCTGCCAGCACACTACAGATTGGCAGGAATTGCACCACCAAACAGCTCTACGGACACTCGTTGAAATACTCAGAAATATAGCCAATTTCCCTTTCGGTCACAGTGACTCAGTAACAAGACTGTAGTCCAGAATTAGTCATGACCATTGGGTAGTTTAGATCCTGAGCAGTCGGTAAACCACAGGCTTGGATAGCAGATGGAATGAGATCATTTCCCACCAAATGATGTTATCCAAAGCCCAAATGAGCAACTTCCTACTGGAATGAGCCTTCCTAGAAGAGACTGGGTAATATTAAACAGAGCAAGAACTAGAGTAGGCAAGACTGGGAACAATATCTATAAATATGGACTTTATCCCACCAGTGAGTGGCCTTGTGGCCATCCAATGCAAACAGTGGAACTCTACTTCTTGATCGTCAACTGGGATCCATCTGTACAGATCAAGACCTACAGGACTTTAATGAAGCTGCCAAAGAGTGGACTTTGTACCGTGTATAAAATCTGTGCGTGGCGTGGGAAGTATATAAGCTATTTATAGCAGATAACTTGTTGGAGCAGCGATACCCAAAGTTTTCATGTGATGTAGCGCCACCCAAAGGGGATTTGGATAGGGAGCCAACATGGTTTACAAGTCTAGGCTTTCTTTGGGGGTCAAGAAAGGATCACAGTTTAGACTGCTTGAACTAGTGACGACAGTCCTAGAGAAATGATGCAGATCTTCTTGCAACGGTGGAACTTAAAATATGTACAATAACCCACCAAGTTATCAGAACTGGGCGTCCAAAATGCTCAAGAGAACTGCTACATATTGTGCAGCCAACAAATCGTGTCGACACGAGAATAGATACAGATGGTTTCAAACTGTTGGAACCTAGATTTATGTCTACTTTAGGCTCCAGAGCCTTTAAATATGTGGCCCCGAGACTATATAATAAGTTCCCACGAAACATTCGAATGATTGAAGACATTAAAGTTTTCAAGAGAAAACTGAAGACTTTCTTATTTCATGAGTCCTTTGGCAGTGACGATTTAACAGTAAATGAACAATATGCGATATGAAACGTTAAATATTCTGAACGAACAAGGTAAAACGACAGTGGAGGTCCTTTAGAGAGTGGGGTTCCCCTGCTGTATGTGACTGGTAAAGCAGCCATCAAAGTAAAGTAAAGTACATACTACCTACGATTTTGAAACAAACAGTAAACCCATTTTCCTTATTTATTCTTATCAAAACTGAATAAGCAGAGTGAAAATATCACTATGTTCATATTTATTTAAAGTCAACTGATTATTCAGTATTGTACTCAATATTTAGTTCGTAGATCCCATGACCATTGTACTATTATCTTCGCCATGAATGGAAATGTATCATTTTATAAATTTGGTCATATTAAGAAAAAATATTTGTATGAATGAAGTATTATTAGTAACTTTTTTTTATGGATGAACACTGAAATAGCCTTTAATGGTCCAGAATGTTAGGAAAGATTCTCCCTCAAATAATTTTCCCTTTGGAGCATCTCAATTTGAGTTTACTTATAAAGAAAATAGATTTATGAAATTCATACCATTTTTCATCTGATTTCTTTCTTATTTTAATTGATATTTAATGTAGTATTTATGATGGGATAGGTAAACAGAATTCGTATTAGAAAATTATATTTCATCATTAACAGTAACTATCAACTATTAAGCGTATTTTTGTTGACTTGCATGAATACAATAACAGCCCAAATGCCTAAGTGAATGTTGAAGTGAAAAGATTATTGGAAAGGTCTTGGGACCTCTGATCCAGTGAGTTATTTTGACAATAACTCACTCACAAGAAATCTTCATAGACATGTAATGACAATATTTAACTAGATACACATCATGTGAATATTTCATCTGAGATTACTGAGATTAGGTAGACATTGTATTTACCAACATGCTGACGATAATGAAAATTGATGCCATTGTACAATCAGAAAAGAACTTTTAAGTTTTTAGAAAGGTTCAACACTCCAAAAACTCTCAAATATCAGCTTGCAAATTTTGTAAGCTATGGAAAAGAATATGAAGTTCAGATGAGTTATAAAGATACAGAATTATAATGAAGCAAATACATTGCACATCAGGTGGGCTGCACTGAAAATTTCACTGGTCTGTTCAAGGTTAACCATAGGGAGATTGTGGAACTCTACCTCCAAAATTATCTAATAAACTACCATAAGAACCTCCAAACCCTCCACCACCACCGAAACCACTGCTGACAGATCCTCCAAGTCCTCCTTGAGAGGAACCTCCAAATCCTCCTCCCTGTGCTGAAGACCCGGATCCACCTACTGCAGGAGGTTCGTACAATCTTGCTGGGTCAGAAAGAACTCCGCTGGGTATTACAACTGCCAGGAGGGCGCACAACACCAACACCGTCTGGAAAGGTTTTGTGTTTATCATTATCCGAAAACAGAATGTCGTTCTGAAGTTGGTAAATAGTTGAATGTTTTCTAAATGAATCAAATTTCTAGGATTGCAATGTAAATAAATTTCTTATTTTATTAGAATTATGTTAGCCTTATTTTTCTCTGGTTTTCATTCATGGAAATAATTGATGACTAATTTTTGTGATATTGACATATCTGAGTAAAAATTTTGTTTCTAATTCATTTTAGACCATATTGAAGTATGAAAATTACCTTTAGTATTGAAACAAAAACGTGCATTTAATTATTTGAAAGAAAATTAGTTACAATTAACTTTTGTTTCCATTTTCATATATATTGTTCAAGTTGAAATTAACTATAAAGGTGACTCATTAGTTCAAGTTAATAGTATTTTTTCGGTAATTTGGTCCTTATCATTAGTTATATAAGTGATCAATGAAAGGTAAAACTGTCGAGAATTAAATAAGAAGTAAAGAGTTCGTGAAACCGAGTCAACGAGAGAACTTACTTTGGTCGTCATTGTTGTCTGAAGGAGTCGAACTGAATGTGATGATCCTTCGTCTCTGCAACGCTTTTATAAGGAACCGGTGCCTTTCGCCCTCTTAGGTTGCCACCCCCCTCCGCTCCCCCAGCAAGGAAGCGCCCCCCCCCCCCTCCCCCACCCACCTCCAATGATCAGATCCAGTCCATCCTTATTATATTCTCGTAAAAACTTGCCCTTCACAGGCCATCTTTCCTCCGCCCTCTTCCTTTCCAGTGATCCAGTTTTTCGCGAAAGTGAATCAAAAGTCGATTGGAAATTTGTGTTGGTGAAATTTAATTCAATCGAATGGCGTCTTTTTTGTTTAAAATGTCTTTTAATTGTGATATCTTCTTCTTCTTCTTCTTCTTCTTCTTTTTTTTTTTTTTTTTTTTTTTTTTTTTTTTTTTTTTTTTTTGGTGAAAGTCTGTTTATGACAGATAATTGGGTGTAATGGTGAGCCTTAAGTCTGGATTACTCCACTGGCCTTTCAATAGGGAGCCAAGTGCTCTTCCGTATTGATTCGTGTTTGCATATCCTTATTATATATATATATATATATATATATATATATATATATATATATATATATATATATATATATATATATATATATATATATGTATATATACATATAAATATATATATATATATATATATATATATATATATATATATACTGTAAATATACATATATATATATATATATATATATGTATATATATATTCAAATAAGCCATATATATTTTTGATACATTAATGTCTGGATTCTCTTAACGACCTCGGGATCAGAGCCCCAGGCGAAATCACACAAAGACAAGAGCTCTGCTCCGGCCGGGAATCGAACCCTGGTCGGCAAGCTTGTATAGACAGTGACTAAGCCAAGTGGCTTAGTCACTGTCTATAGTCACTTTAGATTAAAGGGTTTAAAGGCTGGTCATAAATGGCAGAGGCAGGGGACAGTGACATTGCCCTAGCAAAAACAGGATAGTGCCTTCTCCACCCTAGGACCAAGGAGGACAAGGCAATGGCTGCTGATGACTCAGTAGATAGACCTATAGGCTCCCCCAAACCCCCCATCCCTAGCTCACAAGAATGGTGAGGTTACAGCAACCAAAGGAACTGACGAGTTTGAGCGGGACTCGAACCCCAGTCTGGCAATCACCAGTCAGAGATGTTACCATATAGGCCACCACAATCATGGGGATTGGTTACTCGTGAATTGCAGAAACAAAAGACAGGACAGTGACCCAGAGACACCTTACTATATATATATATATATATATATATATATATATATATATATATATGTATATATATATATATATATATATATATATATATATATATATATGTATATATATATAAGTGGCCAGTCCCCCTCTCCACCCAAGCTACGACCAGAGAGTGTCAGGCAACGACTGCTAATGCCTCAGTGGGTAGACCTATAGGATCACCCCCCCCCCCCCAACTCCTCCATCCCATCCTGGAACCCTCGACCAATACATTGCTAGACAGGGACGTTTCAATAGTATAGAATGAGGGGTAAATGGAGATGGCTTGGGCATGCTCTTCGCACTCCCCGAGAGAGATTAGTTCACCAGACGTTCAACTGGGCTCCACAAGGCACTAGAGGAGTTGGAAGACCCAGGCTTACGTGGCTGAGGACTATGAAGCGTGAAATAGGAGATGATTAATGGAGAAGTATTGACTTGAAAAGCTCAAAATAGAGACGACTGGCGAAATCTAACCGAGACCCTTTGCGTCAATAGGCGTAGGAGGAGATGTTGATGATGATCAAGTTGATGATGATGATTAGGAGGAGGAGGAGGAGGAGGAGGAGGAGGAGGAGAATCGTGAAAGGGGGGAGATAACTTTTAAATTTGAATTCCAGTCTATTGAGGATTGAAATTCCAGTCTATCCTGGATTGGAGTTAGGTGGGATTCCATAGACTACCGTACTGTACTGGTTTTTCCGTCAGGAAGTAGACATTTTTACCCCTCATAGAGACTACCCTCGTAGGACCCCGTCTATTCAGAGTGAAACTAAATTAAATTGAAATGAATACAGATGGAATATATGGATTGCTTTTAAATGCTTTAAAAATCAACAGAAGTAAGATTCTGTTAACCTCAAGGTACAGAAAATGTTATTATTATTATTATTATTATTATTATTATTATTATTAGCTAACCTACAACACTAGTTAGATAAGCAGGATGCTATAATCCCAGAAGGTCCAACTGTGAAAAATAGCCCCAGTGAGGAGAGGAAATAAGGAAGCAAATATTATTATTATTATTATTATTATTATTATTATTATTATTATTATTATTATTATTATTAAAGAAGGCAACCGTGGGACCCCATACGAATGGGAAAAAAGCATGCTAATAGAAGATTATTATTATTATTATTATTATTATTATTATTATTATTATTATTATTATTATTAGCCAAGCTACCGCCGTAGTTTGAAAAGCAAGATGCTATAATCCCAAAAGTCCAACAGTGAAAAATAAGGAAAATAAATAAACTACAAGAGATTTAATAAAATCGTTTACAGTCTGTATACATGATAGTTTTTCCTGATGTTTAGTATAGCAGCTTTTGCTTAATATTCACTTGAAAAGCAAATATTACCTTGAACGATTTTACCATTTTCTATGATTCCCGAAGTTAATAAAAGTATTCATGGATATTTTTTACTAAATAACTATGATTGATATTAATTTTGGAATGAATATTTTGATAAAAGTGTGATTTTAAAAAGTTTTTATTTTATATAAGTAGGATTCATTATTATTAAATGAAATGAAATTTCTGATCATATAACAATCAATCAATAGGTATTTTTGAGTCTTTCCAAAATATTTTTACGGTAGTGATTGCAAAGAAATTGCTGAATTTTTATATAAATGAACTAGAATGGAAGATTAAGATACGAAAGTGTAAAGCTTATTAAGATGCAAATATATATATATATATATATATATATATATATATATATATATATATATATATATATGTGTGTGTGTGTGTGTGTATATATATATTCATATATATATACTGTATATATATATATATATATATATATATATATATATATATATATATATATATGTATGTATATATATATATATATATATATATATGTGTGTGTGTGTGTATATATATATTCATATATATATATATATATATATATATATATATATATATATATATATATATATATACTGATAACATTTGCACATTTAGACGCGTTTTTCATATTCAAATAAGCCATATATTTTAATGCATTAATGTCTGGATTCTCTTATCGACCTCGGGATCAGAGCCCCAAGGCGGAACCACTCAAAGACTATAGCTTCTGACCGGCTGGGAATCGAACCCTGGTCCAGGAAACTTGTTTGACAGTGACGTAAGCACTTAGCCACGAAGAAAGATAAAAGTCAATGACAGTTCTTCAGTACTTATACCTCTCAAATTCAAGTTTATTTTTTTGCTTAGAATTGAAATCAACCCATCTTCACCATTGTAGCTAATTGGTATATTTGTACTAGGCATTCGATTAATGATAAATTTTGCACATTCGGACGCGTTTTTCATATTCAAATAATCCATATAATTTTAATACGTTAATGTCTGCATTCTCTTATCGTATGTATGTATATTTAAATACATATTATTATTATTATTATTACTTACTAAGCTACAACCCTAGTTGGAAAAGCAGTATGCTATAAGCCCTGGGGCTCCAACAGGGAAAATAGCTCAGTGAGGAAAGGAAAAAAGGAAAATAAAATATTCTAAGAAGAGTAACAACAATAAATATCTCCTATATAAACTATAAAAACTTTAACAAAACAAAAGGAAGAGAAATAAGATAGGAGAGTGTGCTCGAGTGTACCCTCAAGCAAGAGAACTCTAACCCAAGACAGTGAAAGGCCATGGTACAGAGGCTATGGCACTACCCAAGACTAGAGAACAGTGGTTTGATTTTGGAGTGTCCTTCTCCTAGAAGAGCTGCTTACCATAGCTAAAGAGTCTCTTCTACCCTTACCAAGAGGAAAGTGGCACTGAACAATTACAGTGCGACAACCCCTTGGGTGATGAAGAATTGTTTGGTAATCTGTGTTGTCAGGTGTATGAGGATAGAGGAGAATATGTAAAGAATATGCCAGACTATTCAGTGTGTATGTAGGCAAAGGGAAAATGAACCGTAACCAGAGAGGAGGATCCAATGTAGTACTGTCTGGCCAGTCAAAAGACCCCATAACTCTCTACCGGTAGTATCTCAACGGGTGGCTGGTGCCCTGGCCAACCTACTACCTACAATGTCCCATGTCAACGGATAATGAGACATCGGAACATGGTTTTTTTTCACTTTATTACAAAAAGGTTTGTGAATACACGTGTACACACTATACTCTCAGGTGAGTACCTTATCTAACGATCGCTCTAATTGTACTGACTAACCCTTGGCAAGCAAGATGCAATCTTGCTACAACAACATGCTGAATTGTTAGGTTTTGTGGAATTCTCCACTGTGATGGAAATATTCTGTCAAACACATCACCTTATGAGACTAGGTACACGTCACGTATAACAGAGTTCAGTGATCACGCCCTCCAATTTATGACACAGTACTCTTAAAAAGGTCATTAACCTCGATGTATAAAAAACATATTTTGCATACAAAGATTAGGACACATGTATAAATGAATACATCTAGCGGTGAGTAACTCCCAAATCCCATATAGCATTCTGTTCATCATCATTATTTCCATTTTGGTCAGAAATTCGGAAATTAATCCGGTCAGAGAGATTCAATTAGATTGTTTCTTAGTTGTGAAGACTTGTGGTCATTTAGTAACTGTTTTTAATGAATTAGTGAATATTTATTATGGTTTTTTTTTCTATGGTATTTGTAACAAGATTTGACTTATATATTTTGAAAAATATTATTAAAAAACTACAGATTTATAAAATCAGAAGGTTTTTAAGTTGATTAGATGTTTTTTATTTTTTTTTTTTACTTATGAATTGAAAGTATATTTAATTGAAGTGTATCAAATTGTTATGATCCAACAGTGTGTTAACCATATGATATTTTTATTTTTTTTAGCATTTTATTTAGTAAACAAACTAAACCAGCAGTCTGTTAACACTATAGTAATTTCTAGGATTTTATTGTGTAAACAAACTCGTAGATATATAATATAATGATTGTTTATAACTCTGAGCATTTTGATCGAGTGCCCAATGTTACATTAGCTATGCCATACTGTTTAGATAATGTTGCATTAGCTATGCCCTACTGTTTAGATAATGTTGCATTAGCTATGCCCTACTGTTTAGATAATGTTGCATTAGCTATGCCCTACTGTTTAGATAATGTTGCATTAGCTATGCCCTACTGTTTAGATAATGTTGCATTAGCTATGCCCTACTGTTTAGATAATGTTGCATTAGCTATGCCCTACTGTTTAGATAATGTTGCATTAGCTATGCCCTACTGTTTAGATACTGTTGCATTAGCTATGCCCTACTGTTTAGATACTGTTGCATTAGCTATGCCCTACTGTTTAGATAATGTTGCATTAGCTATGCCCTACTGTTTAGATACTGTTGCATTAGCTATGCCCTACTGTTTAGATAATGTTGCATTAGCTATGCCATACTGTTTAGATTAGATTATGTTCAGGGACTCTTAAATAAACTCTGAATTAGGGCATTTTGGTTAAAAGTTTGAGAAATGCTTTCAAACTACATGTTTCTGTCCACTATATAGTAGGACAGAGTCTAACTGAGGCCCTTTGCTTCAAAAGGCGTAGGAGGAGGTGATGATGTTGATATGTCTTTGTAGGATCTGAAAATTAACATCTGAATTTGAATCATTCCAGCTGTTAGTTTTCGAAAGACAGTAAGATGCATAAATATTTAACCTCTGTGAAATAGTTTTTGTGAAAATGAAAGTGGAAGGTTTTTTATAAAAAGAATGAAATTTTCAATGCATAAATTCCTTAAGTCTTACTCGTTTTACTACACACTCTATGTTGTGTTAATTATGATAGGAGAAATAAACAATAGCTTTATCAAAAATTATATTTGATCATTAACAGTAACTACAACTATTAAGCGTATCATTGTTCACTTAAGTTGAATCGATAACAGCACGAACACCCAAGTGATTGTCGAAACAAGAAAACTCCAGGAAATTCGTTTGGTCGTCCAGTGAATATTTTTGTCAATAATTAATAACAATGTCAACATGGACATCTAGTGACAACATTTAGCTAGTTACAAATCATCTGAACGTTTAATCTTTTCAGTGAAGTTTTCTTTTAGTGGAATGGAACACACTTTGTATCATATAAAACCATAAAATGAGAAATTTGTATTCCCAGGTAACTTCAATAGAAGTTAAAATATTTAGTAAGCCAAAGAAAAGAATACAAAGGTCAGATGAGATATAAATGGATAATGTCTAAGAATAAGGTAAATAACATATCACATGCCAGGTGGGTCGTAATAAAGTATTCTCAAGTCTGTTCAAGGTAAACCATAGGTTCTGCCTGGCGTTTGTGGTGCTGGACTTGATACAGACCCTGTGAATTGGGAGCCAGATCCAACTCCAGAGAACTGGGAGGAAGAACCAAATCCAGCTCCAGATGATTGAGGGGCAAAGCCAGCACCAGAGCCAAATCCAGCTCCAGATGATTGAGATCCAGAACCAAATCCGGCTCCAGATGATTGAGAGCCAAAGCCAGCACCAGAGCCAAATCCAGCTCCAGATGATTGAGAGCCAAATCCAGCTCCAGATGATTGAGAGCCAAATCCAGCTCCAGATGATTGAGAGCCAAATCCAGCTCCAGATGATTGAGATCCAGAACCAAATCCGCCTCCAGATGATTGGGAGCCAAAGCCAGCACCAGAGCCAAATCCAGCTCCAGATGATTGAGATCCAGAACCAAATCCGGCTCCAGATGATTGAGAGCCAAAGCCAGCACCAGAGCCAAATCCAGCTCCAGATGATTGAGAGCCAAAGCCTGCACCAGAGCCAAATCCAGCTCCAGATGATTGAGATCCAGAACCAAATCCGGCTCCAGATGATTGAGAGCCAAAGCCAGCACCAGAGCCAAATCCAGCTCCAGATGTTTGAGATCCAGAACCAAATCCAGCTCCAGATGATTGAGAGCCAAAGCCAGCACCAGAGCCAAACCCAGCTCCAGATCCAGAGAATTGAGCTCCAGATCCAGAGAATTGAGCTCCAGAACCGGAGAATTGTGATCCCGAAGCAGCAAACTGAGATCCAGATTGAGAACTTCCATCATAAGTTCCCCTGTTTCCAGCAGCATTGGCAGCAGCGTCCTCTAGAGCTGCCTTTTCAATCTGTGCAATTGCATGAGGTGGAAGAGGAGGAGGCGTTGGTAGAAGGGGTGACTCTACACGGTAACCGTCTCCATCAGCAACAAACTGGAAGTTAGCTGGGGTGCCATCGGGGAATGTGAATCTGTAAAAGGCAAAGTTTATTAGGTTAGACAAGTTTTATGATATTTAAGATAATTTCATATTCTTAGTTTCTGTTATCTAGAGATTCAACTAAAGATACGCAACTTAATATCAAACAATTTATACTTACGACCATGCCCCTTGCTGTGTCACAGCTCCAGTTTCACCTGCTGGGTATCCTTGTTCTTGACGGATGATGCCATTACCAGTTTCAAAGTTAAAGGTGTAAGAACCATCACCATGTGGGCCATCGCGATCATCAACAATAATAGGAATGACTGGTGCAGAGGGACCTTGGTAACCAGCAGAAGATCCACCAAAGGCTCCTCCTACAGTTGGTCCACCAGAACCAAATCCTCTGATGTCTCCTACTGATGATCCTGAAGAACTAGCTCCACCAAAGGATCCACTTGAACCACTGAAACCCCCAGAAGAGACACCACCTAAGGATCCACTTGAACCACTGAAACCCCCAGAAGAGACACCACCTAAGGATCCACTTGAACCACTGAAACCCCCAGAAGAGACACCACCAAAACCTCCAGATGAGGATCCACTGAAACCTCCTGTAGAAGAACTTTCATATTCAGTATTTTGAGACCCACCAAAACCAGCTGCACCAGATCCTGAACCTCCGAAGCCAGCACCAGATCCTGAACCTCCGAAGCCAGCGCCAGATCCTGCACCTCCGAAGCCAGCGCCAGATCCTGAACCTCCGAAGCCAGCGCCAGATCCTGCACCTCCGAAGCCAGCGCCAGATCCTGAACCTCCGAAGCCAGCGCCAGATCCTGCACCTCCGAAGCCAGCGCCAGATCCTGAACCTCCGAAGCCAGCGCCAGATCCTGAACCTCCGAAGCCAGCACCAGATCCTGAACCTCCGAAGCCAGCGCCAGATCCTGAACCTCCGAAGCCAGCGCCAGATCCTGAACCTCCAAAACCAGCACCAGATCCTGAACCTCCAAAACCAGCACCACCAGATCCTGATGAGCCTCCAAAACCAGAGCCTGAGCCAACAAAGCCTCCGCTGCTAACGCCACCAAGAGAACCTCCAAAGTTTCCACTTGCAGCACCAACCAAACCACCCGATGAAGAGCCCCCGGAACCTCCAAATCCTCCACTAGAAGCAGCTCCAATTCCTCCTGCTGGGGAGCCAGATCCACCTACTGCAGGAGGTTCATATAGTTTCGCTGGGTTGGAAAGAACCCCATGAGGAAATATCGCTGTGACGGCCAAGAAGGCACAAAACACCACCGTCTGAAAAGATTTCATTTATATTATTAAAGGTATTTGTGTTGAGTAATAGACAACATGTCTCATAATATATGTAAACTATTATAGTTGGACACAGGGATGGGATTCCTGCCACACCTCACTCTGAGAAAGTACACCGTGTTACACCCTTACTGTTCAGTGAGTAAGCAAAGAGCCACTGTAGGAATTGATGTCAGAGTTGGTGGGCGGGGCTAAATCGCGGCACTGCGATGTGGCAGGCTGGACTTCCTCAGAGTTAGGTGAGACGGGAACTCATGCGTCCAACTGTACTTCAGTAATTTTTACTCTAAAATTTTTGAGTTTTCTCGATTAATGTTTAGTTGTGAAATGTGAAAATAACAGTTAAAAGAAAGAAAAATATATGGTTAGTGACAAAAGTTTACTTTCATGATCATGATCATAATCATAATCGTAATCATAATCATTATGTAAAAGTTAGTTCACATCACCAGCCAAGTGTCCGACATCTTACCTAGATTTTATAATCCAATCCAATTTTAACTTTACACATTTCAACATATCAAAATAAGGCTAAATATATTGACAGTCTTTAATGGCTTTAAAACTTGAAATAAATCTTAAGTCATTCGACATAGCATAATACAAATTAGCTAGAAAGAAAATGCTCCTTTAATTCTGAGTATCTACTGTATGATACATCTGATAAGCATCTAAATACAAACTACCCTAAAAAAAACTAATTTTAATTGGAAATTCGATGTAAAAATGTACTGTTTGCAACCGTATTTCTGTAAAACACAGCCGACCGTAATTTTACCTTACTTTGTTATTATCTTTTAAGGGCTCGCGACGTCAATATATCCGTTTTTAAAACGGTAAAATCCCTGGAGTAAAAGTTTCCAGAATTTTACCGTATTTTTAATGCATATTTATAACAGTGTATTATGGAAGCGGACGTTTTATAAATCATGGCAAAGTGTAAAGTGATATTTAAATCTAGTAAGTAAGACCAACCATATCTATTCTTGTGGTGATTAGAAACATTAAAGATCATCTATTTTAGCCCCAAAAAATGTTTGATACATTGAAAAAAATTCTGGAAATTTATATATTAAAGAAATTAAAAAAGGAATTATCAAATCATAAGAAAATAACTTATGAGAAATCTATTATTATTATTATTATTATTATTATTATTATTATTATTATTATTATTATTATTATTATTATTATTACTTGCTAAGCTACAACCCTAGTTGGAAAAGCAGGATGTTATAAGCCTAGGGGCTCCAACAGGGAAAATAGCTCAGTGAGGAAAGGGAACGAGGAA
>NW_027168816.1:125000-132500 GCF_036898095.1 Palaemon carinicauda | reverse complement strand
AAATTTCGAACAAAAGCGTAAACAGGAATGCGTACAAGATGTAGATGGAAGATAAACGAAATGAATTTTCAGGAATTTCGAACAAAAAGCGTAAACAGGAATACGTTCAAGATGTAGATAGAAGATAAACAAAAAGAATTTTCAGGAATTTAACAACAAGCGTAAACAGGAATGCGTTCATGATGTACATAGAAGATAATCGAAATGAATTTTCAGGAATTTCGAACAACAAGCGTAAACAGGAATGCGTTCAAGATGTAGATAGAAAATAAACGAAATGAATTTTCAGGAATTTCGAACAACAAGCGTAAACAGGAATGCGTACAAGATGTAGATAGAAGATAAACGAAATTAATATATAAGGAATTTCGAACAATAAGCGTAAACAGGAATGCGTACAAGATGTAGATAGAAGATAAACGAAATGAATTTTCAGGAATTTAACAACAAGCGTAAACAGGAATGCGTTCAAGATATAGATAGAAAATAAACGGAATTAAATGTCAGGAATTTTTATATTTCCATCTGGTCATGACTTAGATGAAGATGGCGAAAGTAGAGTGTAGTGTAAGTGTTCAGAAATTGAAAGTATGAATCGGGTAGTGACTCATATGTTGTGTTAATCTCTTAGTCATATTCCATTTCACATAAGAAGTGACCCTAGAGAAAAACAATATAACAGTTAACGCTAATACACACACACACACACACACACACACACACACACACACACACACACACACACACACACACACATGGACACAGGCAGAACATATAATGAGAGTGATAATAGATGAACATTAAGAATAACAGAATGGGTTCCTAGAGATTGCAAAAGAAGAAGGGGGGAGGGTAGAGAAGAGGATGGATTGACGAACTAAGAAAGTTTGCTGGTGTGGACAGGCACAGAAAGGCCATAAATAGTCGAAAGTGGAAAGACAGATCTTTGTTCTGCAGTGCAGTGGACTAGCAATAGCTGATGATAACGATAATGCTGATTATTTGAATATATATAAATTTTGAATATATATATATATATATATATATATATATATATATATATATATATATATATATATATATATATATATATATATATATATATATATATATATATATATATATATATATATATAAATATATATATATATATATATATATATGTATGTGTATATATATATATATATATATATATATATATATATATTATATATATATATGTATACATATATATGTATATGTATATATATATATATGTATGTATATTAATTTGTTAAAAATAATCAAATTTTTATTTATTTGTTAGATATAATCAAAATGTAATGACCATTCCTTTATCAATTTGTATTCCACAATGTATTTTTAATCATCAAAACATACCTTGAACATTATCATTCTTTTTCTCTCCAATTATAAGACTTCTCTTTGAAATAGACTGGGAAGAGATTTCTGAATTCCTTTACAAAATTTGTCTTTTTGTCTTCGTATTTCTTCGTTTCGGTCAAACAATGAGGGTGTAACCGGATGCCTCATGCCATCAAAGTAAACATTTTTCTCATTCTTCTTTCATTCTCTAATTGGTAAGAAACATGAATTGAACCATTATACAAAGGATTAAAGGCCGCTCATGAATGGCAGAGGCAAGTGACAGTGACATTGCCCTATCAAGCAGGACAATGCCCTAAAGACTGACCGTATATTCAAGCCCTCTCTCCACCCAAGCTAGGACCAAAGAGTGCCAGGCAATGGCTGCTGATGTCTCAGCAGATAGACCTATAGGCTCTCCTAAACCCCCCCCCCCCCCCATCTTCAGCTCACAAGGATGGTGAAATTGCAGCGACAAAAGGAACTAAAGAGTTTGAGCGAGACTCGAACCCCAGTCTGGCAATCACCAGGCAAGGACGCTACCACCAGGCCACCATAATATAGTGTTGTAAGATCATTTATAATTAGTAGACAATAGGATAGAATTAGGACAATTAATAAAATTAGGCACAATAATAGATCCTTTAAATCAGCGTAATTATGAATACGTCATCAACTTGAGAGCAATGACTCATTAATCATAAATGATTTAGCGTGAGGAGAAAAATGAGTAATTTTAATTAGCTCTGACCATCGTTAGCTTAACTTATTAGCTCTAAATCACGAGTTTGACTTTCGCCTTCAAACATTCCTCACGCTATGAAGGATGGGATGCAGTCCAGATTGTTTAAAGGGGATTAGTTATTTCAGATTTGTTTAAATCGAATAAATTATTCTAGATTAGTTAAAATCGGACGATTTATTCAAGATTTGCGAAATAAAATTATTTATTCCAATTGTTTGAATAAAATGAGTTATTCCATATTTGTTTAAATCGGACGAGTTATTCAAAATTTGTTTAAATCGAATGATTTATTCCAGATTTGTTTTAATGGAAGTCTTCATTCCAAGTATGTCTAAATCGAATGATTTATTCCAGATGTTAGAATCGAATGATTTATTCAAGATTGGTTTAAATGGAATTATTCATTTCAGATATATTTAAATCGGATGATTTATTCCAGATTTGTGTAAATGGAATTATTCATTCCAGATATGTTTAAATCGAATGATCCATTCCAGATTTGTTCAAATGGAATTTTTCATTCCAGATTTGTTCAAATGGAATTATTCATTCCAGATTTGTTCAAATGGAATTATTCATTCCAGTTTTGTTCAAATGGAATTATTCATTCCAGATTTGTTCAAATGGAATTATTCATTCCAGATTTGTTCAAATGGAATTATTCATTCCAGATTTGTTCAAATGGAATTATTGATTCCAGATTTGTTCAAATGGAATTATTGATTCCAGATTTGTTCAAATGGAATTATTCATTCCAGATTTGTTCAAATGAAATGATTCATTCCAGATTTGTTTAAATCGAATAATTCATTCCAGATTTGTTCAAATAGAATTATTCATTCCAGATTTGTTTAAATTGAAATATTCCAGATGTGTTTAAATCGAACGAGTTTTTCAAGAATAATTTAAATCGAATAAAGACATCTATATAAACTAATGTTCCACAAACAATAGATTGAAAAGAATTTATTTACTGAGAAGAGAGTTTTTATTTTTGGATCAATGACCCATTTAAAATTATCTTCATGTTTGATGCGAACTGATTTAATTGAAAACGTGTTTGATATTTAGGATTTCTTATAGATTTCGTATCAAGTAGCATTTCGTTTGGAAGAGAATGGGTTTATTTTTCTTTTATTTTTCTTCCTAGTGGGAACTTTTTTTTTTTTTTTTTAGTGGGAACATGTTTTTTTCTCTTTTTTTTCAGTGGGAAGTTTTTTTTTTTTTTTCAGTGGGAACATATGTATTTTTTTTTACTTTTGATCGAGAACTTGTTTTATTGTTAATGTTGTATGATTGTGCAAAGTCTTGAATTAATAATTGCGAGTCTGTTTTTTATTATTATTATTATTATTATTATTATTATTGTTGTTGTTGTTGTTGTTGTTGTTATTACTTGCTAAGCTACAACCCTAGTTGGAAATACGTTATGCTATAAGCGTAAGGTCTCCAAAATGGAAAATAGCCCAATGAGGAAAGGAAATAAGGAAAAACTACAAAAAAAGTTTATAATTATTATTTTTATTACTTGCTAAACTACAACCCTAGTTGGAAAAGCGGCATGCTATAAGCCCAAGGGCTCCAACAGGGAAAATAGCCCAGTGAGGAAAAGAAATAAGGATAAACTACAAGAGAAGTTTAAAAACAATAAAAAGATTGAAATTAAAAAAAAAATCATATATAAACTATAAACTATAGAGAAACCGTATTTTTTTTTCAGGTTATTTTAAACCCTCTTTTGGTTTTAATAATTTACAAAAACCCTCGGTTGATGCATTTGAAATATTATTGATCGCTTTTGGCATATTGAATTACTTCTACCAATTACTCTGTAACTATGAAAGTAAGAGGAATTTTGACAAAATATTTCGTATACGCATTCTCCATTGCCTTACGAAGCTCATTGAATTTTTTTTCAGGATTCTATGTTTTTTTCTTATATCCCCATATATTGGCATACCGGCCGAGCCTCTTAAGTGATCGTAACTAAATTTAAAACCAGTTTCTTTTTACATCTTGTTAAAAACCTGTTTTTTATTTTATGATATGACGAAAGCATTGCATTAACCACTTTTTTTTCTTGTTTTTTTTTCTTTTTTGAGAAATCTGGTTTTGAGATTTTTACTTCTTTAATCATCTCTCTCTCTCTCTCCCTCTCTCTCTCTCTCTCTCTCTCTCTCTCTCTCTCTCTCTCTCCTAGGATCATAGCTTTCCATTGATAAGGATATTAAAAGTTTTCCTTGCTTGAGGGTACACTCGAGCACACTATTCTATCTTTTTTCTCTTCTTCTCGTTATTTTGAAGTTGTTTTACTTTACTTTACTTTACTTTGATGGCTGCTCTTCCGGTCCCATACAGCAGGGGAACACCACTCTCTACAGGACCTCCACTGTCGTTTTACCTTGTTCGTTCAGAGTATCTAACGTTTCATATCGCATATTGTTCATTTACTGTTAAATCGTCAGTCAAAGGACTCATGAAATGAGAAAGTCTTCAGTTTCCTCTTGAAAGCCTTAATGTCTTCAATCATTCGAATGTTCCGTGGGAGCTTATTATATAGTCTCGAGGCCACATATTTAAAGGCTCTGGAGCCTAAAGTAGACATATATCTAGGTTCCAACAGTTTGAAGCCATCGGTAACTATTCTCGTGTCGGGACGATTTGTTGACTGCGCAATATGTAGCAATTCTCTTAAGTATTTTGGATGACCGGTTATGATAACTTGGTGGGTTATTGTACATATTTTAAATTCAATCCTCGCTTTAATCGGCAGCCAGTGTAAATCGATTAGTCTAGGGGTGAACCTTTCTCTAGGTGGGACACCTTTTATCAGTCTTGCTCCTCTGTTTATTATGTTTTTTAATTTCTTAAGTTGGACTTCTGGTAAATTGTAGTAGATAGAGTTGCAGTAGTCAATCCTGGTAATAACACAGTTTATCACAAGTTTTTTCACTGAATTTTCGTCCAGGTACTTTTTTTTATAAACACAATATTTCTTAGATGGTAACCAGCAGTTTTTATTGCATTATTTATTGGGGCATTTATATATGAAAGATTTATTTTAATGTTATTATTGTTCTTAAACTTCTCCTGTAGGTTTTCCTTATTTCCTTTCCTCAACTGGCTATTTTCCCTGTTGGAGGCCTTGGGCTTATAGCATCTTGTTTTTCCAACTCGGGATGTAGCTTAGCAAGTAATAATAATAATAATAATAATAATAATAATAATTTGGTAGATTTGTCTATGTATTTCTTATATAGAAGTATTGAATTAAAAGCTCAAGATAGACACGACTGGCTGAATCTAACCGAGGCCCTTTGCGTCAATAGGCCTAGGAGATGATGATGATATTAATTGTGTAACCATTCCATTGGAAATTGTACTCGCTCGTTCTAGATACAGTAAGTTCAAAGTTGGAGCAAATGCTTTTTAGTTGACCAGGCGGACATGAGTCTTTTTATAGTTTATATATGACATATTTGTTTTTTATGTTGTTTATAGTTTATATATGACATGTCTGTTTTGAAGTTGTTACTTATTTTAGAATGATTTATTGTTAATTTATTCTCTTCATTTATTTATTTCCTTATTTCCTTTCCTCACTGGGCTATTTTTCCCTGTTGGAGCCCCTGGGCTTATAGCATCTTGCTTTTCCACCTAGGGTTGTAGCTTGGATAGTAATAATAATAATAATAATAATAATAATAATTTGGTAGATTTGTCTATGTGTTTCTCATATAGAAGTATTGAATTAAAAGCTCAAGATAGAGACGACTGACGAAATCTAGCCGAGGCCCTTTGCGTCAATAGGCGTTGGAGGAGGAGATGATGATGATTTTAATTGTGTAACCATTCCATTGGAAATAGTTGACTGGCTCGTTCTAGATACAGCAATGCCTTTAAACAATGGTTGACATATCAATACAATTCCCATTTTCAACGCTTCGTTAAGAGAATCTCAAGTTATGAATTCCGAAAGTAATTAACCCTTCTACCCCCACCATAAGGTTAAATCTCGAGCACATTTTGCTATATATTTTTTTTTTTTAAATTGCTCTAACAGGTTGAATTTTTGTCCTAGAGAGGTCAGGTTGGTCTCATTCTTTTGGAAAATGCCTGAAGTTTCTCATTAAATTATCAAAAATATGTAAAAACATGTAATTAACAATGTTTTGCAAGAACGTACTGGTACGTCCTTTGGGGGTGAAAGTAATTAAACATTGCCATTGAAAGTGGCAGGTGGTATACACGTTATTAATATCAGTGGATTGTTTGATTTAATTCAGCATTCCAAATGTAATTTAATGGTAATAGCGGTGTGGGAACCAGCGTATCAAACGGTTTATGAATATGGACTGGAATAATGCTTCAGTGAACAGCTCTTGTTGTAAGAGATTATACGGAAGAATGAAAGGGAAAGGATTGCTCATGGAATGGCAAGAGCGAAGGGACAGTGACAATGCCATAGAGACTGACCATATATACATATGGTCAGCGCCTAAGCCTAAGCCCCTCTCCCTCCAAGCTAGGACCATGGAGGAACTGGTAATGGCGGCTGATGACTCAGCAGTTAGACCTATAGGCTGAACAGCTCCTGTTGTAAGAGATTATACGGAAGAATGAAAGAGAAAGGAATGCTCTTGGAATGGCAAGAGGCACGGGACAGTGACACGGCCTTGAGACTGACCATATATACATATGGTTAACACCCAGACCCCCTCTCCACCCAAGCTAGGACCTGGGAAGGCCAGGTAATGGCTGCTGATGACTCAGCAGGTAGACCTATAGGCTCCCCTATTATTATTATTATTATTATTATTATTATTATTATTATTTGCTAAGATTCAACCCTAGTTGGAAAAGCAGGATATGCTATAAGCCCAGGGGCTCCAACAGGGAAAATAGCCCAGTGAGGAATGGGAAGAAGTAAAAATTAAAATATTTTAAGAACAGTAACGACATCAAAGTAAATATTTCCTATATAAACTATAAAAACTTAAAAAAAACAAGAGGAAGAGAAATAAGATAGAATAGTGTGCCCGAGTGTACCCTCAAGCAGGAGAACTCTAACCCAAGGCAATTGAAGATAATGGTACAGAGGCTATGGCAATACCCAAGACCAGAGAAAAATTGTTTGATTTTGGAGTGTCCTCCTAGAAGAGCTGCTTACCATAGCTAAAGAGTCTCTCTTCTACCCTTACCAAGAGGAAAGTAGCCACTGAATAATTACAGTGCAGTAGTTAACCCCTTGAGTGAAGAAGAATTGTTTGGTAATCTGTTGTCAGGTGTATGAGGACAGAGGAGAATATATATAAAGAATAGGCCAGACTATTCAATGTGTGTGTAGGCAAAAGGAAAATAAACCGTAACCAGAGAGAAGGGTCAAATGT
>NW_027168816.1:112500-120000 GCF_036898095.1 Palaemon carinicauda | reverse complement strand
AGAACTCATCATTAGAGTATCGAACCAACTTACATACTCGCATCAATTACTCTCTACATTAGAGATTCTCTTGATCTTCTTTCCAATATCTTTTCTAAATCACATCAATCCATTATAACTTCCAAAACATCCGTTTCACCAAAAATATTTCATCTTATATTACCACCACCTCTTTGCTAGAAATTATCAGCCAAATAATTTGCCTCTCTTGTATTTAATAGGAAATTCACTATCTCATAAAGTTTTTGAGGTCAGTGTGTTTATTTTGTCCTGAATTTCAGCTTCATTTCTATATATGGCAACTCATTCACTCTTTCATAAAAAAGAAAACAATTATTCGTCAACACATGCATGCAAAATACATTTTCTTAATAAGATACTAAATATTGATAAGCGTGTTTTTCATTGTTAAAAAAATCCGCATATATTTGTTAAATTGGGCACTTTTTCTATTTTTCATTAGAAAAGTTTTTGGAATTATGAAAGATCATTTTGATATTAAGTATTTGTATTTCGCATCCCTTATGATAGGTAACTAATAAAATATCAATTTCAAGACTTATAAGTTTTAATATTCTAATGGCATTATAAACAATACAAAGGATCTGTCTTTAGTGATCATAAAATATACATCATCAGAATGCCAGAAGTTTTGAGTGACTAGACACAAAAAAAAAGTTTATACCACCATTACGTATTGTATAATAATGATATGATACATAAAATCGGGAAAGGAACATGAAGGAACAGTATTAAAAAGTTGTCATGCCTGACAGTATCACATATGTAGTGTTCATTTAATGTTCATCAACAATTATGGCAATCCATAGGTCTCGCTTGGCGCTTGAGACACAATTTTTGGTACGGGACGGACTGGTTGACGAGTCCCGAAGGTTGATAGTTGAGGGCCAGAACTAGGGAATGTGGATCCAGAACCAGAAAACTGAGTGCCAGAGTCAGAGGCAGAGACTGGAGAACCAGAGCTAGGGAATTTGGATCCAGAACTTGAGAACTGGGAGCCAGAACCAGAGCCAGAAAATTGAGTGCCAGAACTGGAGAACTGGGAGCCAGAATCGGAGATCTGGGAGCCAGAGATCTGAGACCCAGAGACAGAAGACTGAGTGCCAGAAGTAGGGAATTTGGATCCAGAACTTGAGAACTGGGAACCGGAGCCAGAGATCTGAGAACTAGAACCAGAAAACTGAGTGCCAGAACTAGGGAATTGGGATTCAGAACTTGAGAACTGGGAGCCAGAACCAGTGCCAGAAAACTGAGTGCCAGAACTAGGGAATTTGGATCCAGAACTTGAAAATTGAGAACCAGAGCCAGAGATCTGAGAACTAGAACCAGAAAACTGAGTGCCAGAACTAGGGAATTTGGATCCAGAACTTAAGAACTGGGAGCCAGAGCCAGAGATCTGAGAGCCAGCACCAGAGAATTGTGATCCAAAACCTGGGCTTGAGGCTTGAGACCCAGGGGCAGAGAACTGTGATCCCAGCCCTGTACCTGAGAACTGAGATCCAGAGTCGGGGAATTGTGATCCAGAACTGGAACCAGAAAACCGAGATCCAGAATTGGCAAACTGAGATTCAGAATTTGAATGGGAATTATCTTGAGGTCTTGCAGCTTCAGCATCTTCTCGAGCAGCTTTTTCAATTTGAGCAATTGCATGAGGGGGAAGAGGGGGAGGCGTGGGGAGGAGGTCTGATTCTACACGGAAGCCATCTCCATCGGCGACAAACTGGAAATTAGCTGGAGTGCCGTCTGGAAATGTGAATCTGAAAATGATAAACATAAATAAATTAATTGATTGGTTAAACAGGTGGTGTGAAAATATTTATTTATAGCAAACTTTATTCAAAACTCAATTTCCTAATATTACCCTTGAAATAAAGATTATATTTTCTTTCATTGAATAATTTTCAGCAAAACTATATAGATTTTTTTTTTTACTTACGACCATGCCCCTTGCTGTGCCACAGATCCTGTTTCTCCTTGTGGATATCCTTGCTCTTGACGAGTAATTCCATCGCCTGTCTCAAAATTGAAGCTGTAAGTACCTTCACCATGAGGCCCATCTCGCTCATCCACAAGAATGGGGACTACAGGCCCTGAAGGGCCTTCATATTCTCTAGAAGCTGCACCAATGTTTCCACTTGAAGACCCTCCAAATTCACCTGTACCTCCTCTGGAAAACCCTCCAAACCCATTAATAGATGACCCACTTGAGCTTCCTCCTGAAGACCCAGCAAAAGTACTGGTGGTTGAGCCAAGAAAGCTTCCACCAGGAGATACCTCAAATTCACCAGATGATGAGCCAATTGTGCTCCCTCTCGAAAAACCTCCTAAACCAGCTCCAGTTGAGCCACTAATATCTGATCTAGAATCCCCATATTCTCCAGGAGAGGAACCGGTTGAGGGAGACTGTCCAGGAGTTATCCTTGATGATCCAACAAAATTTCCAGAACTACTACCAAATACCTCCCCCGAAGATCCTAAATTACTTTCACTAGCAGGACTAGAAAATCCGCCTCCGAAGTTTCCTCCAAAACCTGATGTAGGTGAGCCACCTGAATTTCCTCCAGAAGATCGTAATCCACCGGCTGATGAGCCACCAAAAGAAACTCCAGAAGATATTCCTGATTCCACTATTGATGAGCCACCAGTAGTAACTCCAGGAGATCTCCCAAATCCTGGTGTTGAAGAACCTCCAAACCCAGTTCCAACCGAGCTAACACCTGAGCTAGAACCCCCATATCCTCCAGGAGAGGTTCCAGTTGAGGCTGAATGGGCAGTACTTTCCCTTGAGGTTCCACCTAAATTTCCAGAGGAGGAACCGCCAAACACCGTTCCTGGAGATCCTAAGTTACTTCCACTTTGTGGACTAGCAAATCCACCACTCAAGTTCCCTCCAAACCCTACTGTAGATAAGTCACCTGAATTTTCACCAGAAGATCCTAATCCATCTGTAGATGAGCCACCAGAAGTCACTCCAGGAGATACTCCAAATCCTCCACTCACAGATTCACTAAATCCAGGCGTTAAAGAACTACCAAATCCGGTTCCAGTTGAGCTAACACCTGAGCTAGAACTCCCATATTCTCCAGGAAAGGATCCAACTGAGGGTGATTGAGCAATACTTTCCCTTGATGCTGCACCTAAATTTCCAGATTCTGCTGTACCGCCACTTGCTGGACTAGCAAATCCACCACTCAAGTTCCCTGTAAATCCTGTTGCAGGTGACCCACCTAAATTTCCTCCTGAAGATCCTAATTCACCTGTAGTTGAGCCACCAAAAGTAACTCCAGCAGATCCCCCAAAGCCACTTGTTGATGAGCCACCAACAGTATTTCCAGAAGATACCCCAAATTGTCCACTCAGTGTGTTGCCAAATCCTGTTGTTGAAGAACCTCCAAATCCAGTTCCAGTTGAACTACTTTGTCTTACACCTGAAGGACTTCCATATTCCCCTGAAGATAATCCACTAGGCTGTGATCCTCCTGTTGATGAAGTTGTAAATGTAGTTCCTAAAGAGCTCCCAGTGTTTCCACTGGATGAACTGCTTGTGATACCACTAGAAGAATCTCCAAAATGACCACTCAATCCTCCAGAAATACCAATTGATGATCCAATTATGCCAGATCCAGAGCCAGATGAGCTAGTAAATTCACCACCTGATGGACTGCCAATGTTTCCACTTGGAGAGCCTCCATAACCAACACCTGAAGAGCTATCAAAGTCAGATCCTGAAGATCCTTCAAAGGCTGCTGCAGAAGATCCAGCTAGTCGTGGGTCAGAAGTTTCACCAAATTCAGATCCAGAAGATCCCCCAAAGGCTGCTGTAGAAGATCCAGGTAGTCCTTGGGCAGAAGTTCCACCAAATCCAGATCCAGAAGATCCCCCAAAGGCTGCTGCAGAAGATCCAGCTAGTCGTGGGGCAGAAGTTCCACCAAATTCAGATCCAGAAGATCCCCCAAAGGCTGCTGTAGAAGATCCAGGTAGTCCTTGGGCAGAAGTTCCACCAAATTCAGATCCAGAAGATCCCCCAAAGGCTGCTGTAGAGGATCCAGGTAGTCCTTGGGCAGAAGTTCCACCAAATTCAGATCCAGAAGATCCCCCAAAGGCTGTTGTAGAAGATCCAGGTAGTCCTTGGGCAGAAGTTCCACCAAATCCAGATCCAGAAGATCCCCCAAAGGCTGCTGCAGAAGATCCAGCTAGTCCTGGGGCAGAAGTTCCACCAAATTCAGATCCAGAAGATCCCCCAAAGGCTGCTGCAGAAGATCCAGCTAGTCCTGTGGCAGAAGTTCCACCAAATCCAGATGTAGAAGATCCCCCATATGCTGCTGCAGAAGATCCAGATAGTCCTGGAGCAGAAGTTACACCAAATCCAGTTCCAGAAGATCCAAGTTGTCCTGGGGCAGAAGTTACACCAATTCCAGATCCAGAAGATCCAGATAGTCCTGGGGCAGAAGTTATACCAAATCCAGATCCTGAAGATCCAAGTTGTCCTGGGGCAGAAGTTACACCAAATCCAAATCCAGAAGATCCAGATAGTCCTGGGGCAGAAGTTACACCAAATCCAGTTCCAGAAAATCCAAGTTGTCCTGGGGCAGAAGTTACACCAAATCCAGATCCAGAAAATCCAGATAGTCCTGGGGCAGAGGTTACACCAAATCCAGATCCAGAAGATCCAGATAGTCCTGGGGCAGAAGTTATACCAAATCCAGTTCCAGAAGATCCAGATAGTCCTGGGGCAGAAGTTCCATCAAATCCAGATGTAGAAGATCCCCCATATGCTGCTGCAGAAGATCCAGATAGTCCTGGGGCAGAAGTTACACCAAATCCAGATCCAGAAAATCCAGATAGTCCTGGGGCAGAAGTTACACCAAATCCAGTTCCAGAAGATCCAAGTTGTCCTGGGGCAGAAGTTACACCCAATCCAGATCCAGAAGATCCAGATAGTCCTGGGGCAGAAGTTATACCAAATCCAGTTCCAGAAGATCCAACTAGTCCTGGGGCAGGAGTTACACCAAATCCAGATCCAGAAGATCCCGCAAAGGCTGCTGAAGAAGATCCAACTAGTCCCGGAGCAGAAGTTACACCAAATCCAGTTCCAGAAGATCCAACTAGTCCTGGGGCAGAAGTTACACCAAATTCTGATCCAGAAGATCCCACAGAGGTTGCTGGAGAAGGTCCAACAAGTCCCGGGGCAGAGGTTGCACCAAATCCAGATCCCGAAGAGTCAAAACCATCAAAACCAGATTCTGAAAGACTGCCAAAGTTAGACCCAGAAGAAACTCTAATATCACCAAGATTGGAGCTTACAGAGCCCCCATGTGAAGAACCTCCATAACCACTGCTTGATGAATCTCCTCTTCCAGATCCACTAGTAACAGTACCAGGAAATTCTGAAGAACTTCCAAATCCTCCAGTTTCTGTACTAGCAGACCCCAAAGAGCTTCCAAATCCACCAGGAATTAGACCTCCAGATCCTAAAGAAGTACTATGTCCAGAAGAACCAACAAAACTATCAACCAAGGAGTTTCCTAAATCATCAGTTCTTGGTGAGCTCACAATTACTTCTGCTGGTTTAACGCCAAAGTCTCCACTACTCGTAACACTAATGCCACCAGGAAATAGTCCTCCTCCACTTCCTGTAGTAACACTGGAAGACCCATCATTTTGTGCAGTGATTATTCCTCCATCAGATTTGTTGCTTTGAATTCCAAATGATCCTCCACCTATGGGAAAACCCTGCGATATTCCACTATGTGAGCCAACATGAGCACCTGGTATGCCTCCTATTATTCCTCCAGAAGTTCCTTCAGTAATTCCACCCACTGAAACTGATGATCCACCACTAGATATACCACCAGGGATTCCACCTGCGGATTCCCCAAATCCAGCACTCGGTGATCTAAATCCATCTACATTAGGAGTTTCATATAACCTTGTTGGATTCGAGCTGTCCCCCTCAGGGGCTGATGCTGCAACAGCTAACAGTGCACATAGCACCAATTTCTGCGAAAGAGAAAAAACTGTTAGTTTGTAAAGTAAACTATATAAAAGCATTTATATTCTCATTGTTGGTGAATAAAAAGGTAATTGATTTATAAGAATTTAGTAGAGTGGAGAATTTTGGAAGTAGTCTTGCCAGTAGAGTGGTTTTGTGTGAAACGAAATGTATATTTTGTCTGTGGCTGTTCAGCAACATTACGGAGAGGTCAATGAAAGAACAGTAGATGTGGGTGGGAAGTTGTGGGTAAGGAAATGTTCCCAGAATTGGACGTGAGAAGATTAATGATTGTATTATGTAACTTGGTGATTTGGGACAATGAGATAAACCTTCAGAAGCAGATAGTGAATTTTAAAAGTATCTGCAAAAGGAGAAAATTGAAGTAAATGTGAGCTAGGTTTTGTAATCCAATGTAATTTAGCAAGAGTAAACTGTAATTAAGAAGATGGAAAAATAGATATAGTATGGATTGAGGAAGAAAGGAAGTGGTGGATTCTTATAAGTATATGGTAGAAGAAACTCTTTAGCTATGGTAAGCAGCCTCAAAATCAAACCATTGTTCTCTAGTCTTGGGTAGTGCCATAGCCTCTGTACCATGGGCTTCCAGTGTCTTGGGTTAGAGTTCTCTTATTTTGTTGAAGTTTTTATAGTTTATATATTAAATATTTATTTTAGTGTTGTTAATGTTCTTAAAGTATTTTATTTCAATTTTTAATTAATTCTCTTATTTCCTTGCTTCCTTTCCTCAGTGGGCTATTTTCCCTGTTTGAAGCCCCTGGGCTTATAGCATCTTGCTTTTCCAACTAGTGTTGTAGCTTAACAAGTAATAATAATAATAATAATAATAATAATAATAATAATCATCATCTTCTTTATTTACATCTTTTCCCACTTCTATGTGGGGTCAATGTTTCAGCTTTCTCCATCTACCTCTGTCCCACACCTCATCACCGGTTAATCCCTTTGATCGAAGGTCATCCTTGATACAGGGGGGCAAGCCAGCCTCAACTTGGTGCCGGTCCCAAGCCCGGGTAAATGGGGAGGGTTGGCGGCAGGAAAGGCATCCGGCCATTAAAAATTAGCAAAAACAACTATGGTCAGTGAGTATAATAATAATAATAATAATAATAATAATAATAATAATAATAATAATATTAGAATATGTGCCAAAAAAGCGTTTAAATAGAGTTACCTGTGGAAACCATCGTGGGAACATATAAAAGTATTGTTAAACCTTGTCTCCTTTATTGAAGGGAAGTATGAATGTTGGATACTGATGAAAAACAAAAGGCTGAATATGTTGAAATTAATCATGTTTAGTATAAATGGAGTACAAACAATTTATAGGGTTAATAAATGTGGACATAATGCCATAGTCTCTGTACCTTGGCCATCCACTGTCTTAGAGTTCTCTTGCTTGGGGTAGACTCGGGCATGCTGTTCTGTCTTATTTCTCTTCCTCTTGTTTTTTTTTTTTTTAAATA
>NW_027168816.1:95000-107500 GCF_036898095.1 Palaemon carinicauda | reverse complement strand
ATAATGATAATAATAATAATAATAATAATAATAATAATAATAATAATTATAAAGCAATAGTATCACTTCTTGCTTACATACATGCATAAAAGCACACATGTATGTGTGTATATATGTACGTATATACTGCACTGTATATATATATATATATATATATATATATATATATATATATATATATATATATATATATATATATATATATATATATATACATATATAACATAAAAGATGATAGATGGACATTAAAAATAACAGAATTAGTACCTAGAGATTACAAAAGAAGCAGGGGAAAGAAGAGAAGACGGTGGAGAGAGAGAGAGAGAGAGAGAGAGAGAGAGAGAGAGAGAGAGAGAGAGAGAGAGAGATCAGTTCCTTTCTGTAGGGATATGATTTCTCCAAATAAACTTATTTCCTCAAAAGATTGGCCAGGGAACCTACCTCGCCTGGTAGAGCGACCGTCTAATGGCAATCTCCTGTGATTACCGTGTACGTGTTTACACCCGCCTGTGAGATCTTGGGTCGGGAAAGGTAAGTTCTTCTGGTTTGCAATGAGGAGAAAGTATCACGAGTAACGTAGGAGGGGTGCCATGCCAGGGAAAAGGAGACTTGTTACACATTTAGCCCGTAAGTAGGAGAGTGAAAGCGAATGCGGGAAGAAGAAGAAGAAGGAGAAGAGGAAGAAGGAAAGGCTAGACAGGAAGAGATGGTAGGTGAAAAGACAGAAGAAGAAGAAGAAAAAGAACAAGGAAGGGGAGGAGGGGGTGAAAAGACAGAAATAGTAAGAAGAAGAAGAAGAGGACAGGAAAAGATAGTAGATGAAAAGACAGAATAGTAAGAAAAAGAAGAAGCAAGACAGGAAGAGATAGTAGGTGAAAAGACAGAAATAGTTAGAAGAACAAGGATAGGGAGAAGCAAGACAGGAAGAGATAGTAGGTGAAAAGACAGAAATAGTAAGAAGAAGAAGAAGAAGCAAGACAGGAAGAGATAGTTGGTGAAAAGACAGAAGAAGAAGAAGAAGAAGAAGACAAAGACAGGAAAAGATATTAGGTGAAAAGACAGAAATAGGAAGAAGAAGAAGACATGAAAAGATATTAGGTGAAAAGACAGAATAGTAAGAAGAAGAAGAAGACAAAGACAGGAAGAGATAGTAGATGAAAAGACAGAATAGTAAGGAGAAGAAGAAACAAGACAGGAAGAGATAGTAAGTGAAAAGACAGAAATAGTAAGAAGAAGAAGAAGCAAGACAGGAAGAGATAGTAGGTGGAAAGACAGAAATAGTAAGAAGAAGAAGAAGAAGAAGAAGAAGAAGACAGGAAAAGATAGGTGAAAAGACAGAAATAGTAAGAAGAGTAAGGAGAAGGAAAATCAAGACAGGAAGAGATAGTAGATGAAAGCAGAGAAATTGTAAGAAGAAAAAGACAGAAAGAGATAGTAGGTGAAAAGACAGAGACAATATTGAAATAAAAGTTATCAAAGATCACTATGGAGAAAAGTATCAGGAACTGAGCGATATTAAAAGCAATACTATTAAGAAGCGTATTAATAAAAATAATAAGTTGTAACAGTAATTGTGTGAACGATATTAACGTGGGGCAAAGCATTGAACATCGGGGTTAAGTTCTCAATAATGCTCAGAATGTCTTTCCACCATGACGATGCTGTTTTTATTGTTCGACGCAGAGCCATAATTCTTATGCCTCTCTCTCTCTCTCTCTCTCTCTCTCTCTCTCTCTCTCTCTCTCTCTCTCTCTCTCTCTCTCTCTCTCTCTCTCTAATGAATTCTACATTAAACTATCTTCCACTCTAGCTTATGTTCTCTCTCTCTCTCTCTCTCTCTCTCTCTCTCTCTCTCTCTCTCTCTCTCTCTCTCTCTCTCTCTCTCTCTCTCTCGAATTACTCGTTAAACCATCTTCTACTCCAGCTTATGCTCTCTCTCTCTCTCTCTCTCTCTCTCTCTCTCTCTCTCTCTCTCTCTCTCTCTCTCTCTCTCATGCATTCGTTAATTCATCTTCCACTCTAGCTTATGTCTCTCTCTCTCTCTCTCTCTCTCTCTCTCTCTCTCTCTCTCTCTCTCTCTCTCTCTCTCTCTCTCTCTCTCAAGCCGTTCTTATTCCATGACCTTTTCTGGCTTCGATTATCGAAGGATATGTTTTCTGTGTATAGAAAAATACCGCTTTTCAAAATAATTAAATCTATTTTTCTTGCCTTTGTTCGCCTTGCTCCTCCATCCATGAATAAGACTCGAGATATTCGTAGATACATGCACGAACAAACAAAACAGGCTTTTAATTGCAAGGCCTTCGTGTTATTTATAGGTACTGGACCATAATTTCGTTCAAACTCATTGCAAGAAGATTTTATGAACTGAAGTAAATGCGATTTACCCTCAGGTACTGGCTATTTCTGAGTGGGGATACCTTAATGTGGTGAAAGGGTTTGTGTTTTATTATTATTATTATTATTATTATTATTATTATTGTTATTATTATTATTATTATTATTATTATTATTATTATTTGCCAAGCTACAATCCTAGTTGGATAAGTGAGTGGGGATACCTTAACGTGGTGAAAGGGTTTGTGTTTTATTATTATTATTATTATTATTATTATTATTATTATTATTATTTGCTAAGCTACAATCCTAGTTGGATAAGCAGGATGCCATAAGCCCAAGGGCCCCAACAAGGAAAATAGCCCAGTGAGGAAAGGACACAAGGCAAAATAAAATATTTTAAGAACAGTGGCATTAAAATAAGTATTTCCTATATAAATTATTAAAACTTTAACAAAATAAGAGGAAGAGAAATAAGATAAAATAGTATGCCCCTGTGCACCCTCAAGCAAGAGAACTCTAACCCATGACAGTGGAAGACCATGGTACGGAGGGTATGGCACTACCCAAGACTAGGGAACAATGGTTTGATTTTGGAGTATACTTCTCCTAGAAGAGCTGCTTACCATTGCTAAAGAGTCTCATGATCAGCAAAGCTGTACTAGTCTGTGCCACCCATACTAGGCTGGTCTGCTTTGAGCGAGCAGTATAAAAGCTCCCACCATCACCAATCCAAATTGAACACCGGTTTGATGTAAACTGGCCAAACCCAAGATTATGAATAAGGACATGTCTGAGGCCTTTGTCCTGCAATGGACTAGAAACGGGTGCATTTGTTATTAAGTGTTTGCTTTGAATATGTTCTATCTTATTTCTATTCCTCTTGTTTTGTTGAAGTTTTTGTAGTTTATATTTATATTTTAATGGTTTTACGGTTTTTGAAATATTTTTTTCCTTGTTTCCTTTCCTCACTGGGCTATTTTTCCTGTTGGAGCCCTTGGGCTTATAGCGTCCTGCTTTTCCAATTAGGGTTGTAGCTTAGCAAGTGATAATAATAATAATAATGTTTTTGAAATATTTTAGTTTCCTGGTTTCCTTTCCTCACTGGGGTATTTTCCCTTTTGGAGCCCCTGGACTTATAGCCTCCTGCTTTTCCAATTAGGGTTGTAGCTTAGCAAGTGATGATGATAATAATAATAATAATAATAATAATAATAATGTTCTTGAAATATTTTAGTTTCCTGGTTTCCTTTCCTCACCGGACTATTTTCCCTTTTGGAGCCCCTGGCCTTATACCTTCCTGCTTTTCTAATTAGGGTTGTATTATTATTATTATTATTATTACTTACTAAGCTACAACCCTAGTTGGAAAAGCAGTATGCTATAAGCCCAGGGGCTCCAACAGGGAAAATAGCTCAGTGCGGAAAGGAAAAAAGGAAAATAAAATATTCTAAGAAGAGTAACAATAAATATCTCCTATATAAACTATAAAAACTTTAACAAAACAAGAGGAAGAGAAATAAGATAGGAGAGTGTGCTCGAGTGTACCCTCAAGCAAGAGAACTCTAACCCAAGACAGTGAAAGGCCATGGTACAGAGGCTATGGCACTACCCAAGACTAGAGAACAGTGGTTTGATTTTGGAGTGTCCTTCTCCTAGAAGAGCTGCTTACCATAGCTAAAGAGTCTCTTCTACCCTTACCAAGAGGAAAGTGGCACTGAACAATTACAGTGCAGTAACCCCTTGGGTGATGAAGAATTGTTTGGTAATCTGTGTTGTCAGGTGTATGAGGATAGAGGAGAATATGTAAAGAATATGCCAGACTATTCAGTGTGTATGTAGGCAAAGGGAAAATGAACCGTAACCAGAGAGGAGGATCCAATGTAGTACTGTCTGGCCAGTCAAAAGACCCCATAACTCTCTAGCGGTAGTATCTCAACAGCTTAACAAGTGATAATAATAATAATAATAATCATAATAATAATAATAATAATAATAATAATAATATTAATAATGATGATGATGATCATCATCATATTAATAATTATTAATATTTAATATTTAATAATAATAATAATAATAATAATAATAATAATAATAACAGGAGAACGTATACGTAATTTCAAGACATATTTCTTACCCTATGCTTGAAGGATTCTTTGAAATGATTGAAAATTGCAAACTTTTCTTCTCCCAATCTGATATAAGAGTTGAATGCCATGATTTACATCCCTTTCCAGCTAAAACCATTTCTGCTTTGACGAGAAGGAATTTCATCTCGTCTGATTTATGATACAGCAAACATGGGAGGTAATACGGGCGGCTTTGGTAATCGTTTGCCAATAAAGTTTAAAAGCTGGGGAATTTGATCACTATTCCTGTGCGGTGTTTATGCTTCATTGACCTCTTGTGAGCAGTGGAAGATTTTCACAATCACAATCACGTAATATTATTCCTTAAACTGATTTTTCTTTGGATGGTGAACGTAATGAAGCGTATTTATTTTTTTAGCTTTGTGCTTTTTCCATCTTTTTTTTATGTCTTTTTCATGTTGGTGATTTAGATTTCATTAAGATTAATTAATTTTTGAGATCACAATATCTTATTGTTGATAGGATTACTTAAACTGATTTTTCTTTGGATGGTGAACGTAATGAAGCGTATTCATTTTTTTTTTATCTTTGTGCTTTTTCCATCTTTTTTATGTCTTTTTCATGGTGATTTAGATTTTAGTAAGATTAATTCATTTCTGAGATCACAATATCTTATTGTCACGTGATATTATTCCTTAAACTGATTTTTTTTTGGATGGTGAACGTAATGAAGCGTACTAATTTTTTTTTTTTATCTCTGTGCTTTTTCCATCTTTTTTTATGTCTTTTTCATGGTGATTTAGATTTCATTAAGATTAATTAATTTTTGAGATCACAATATCTTATTGTCACGTGATATTATTCCTTAAACTGATTTTTCTTTGGATGGTGAACGTAATGAAGCGTATTCATTTTTTTTATCTTTGTGCTTTTTCCATTTTTTATGTCTTTTTCATGTTGGTGATTTAGATTTTTGTAAGATTAATTCATTTCTGAGATTCGGTTCAGTAAACGGTTGTTGGAAATGATAAATGCGAAATTAACCTTCCAATTACAGGAATTATTATGAATGATTTTCCATTAGGTGTTAATATATATGAAGCAAATATATATTGAGATTTATGTTGAAGATGATTGGCGGGAAATATCTCTCTCTCTCTCTCTCTCTCTCTCTCTCTCTCTCTCTCTCTCTGTCTACTTTTACTTTATGATATAATTATAGAGAAGAAGCACAAAGGAGAACCAAAACATTATTTTGTTCTCTCATTTGGAGGTAATTCAGATTTCAGCTTTTTGTTGTTGTTGTTGTTGTTATTGTTTTTGTTGTTTTTGATGGAATTTGATTACTGGAAGTTACTGGAATTACCGATTACTCGATTTTTTTTTTTATGATTTATATTTTTATAACTGAAGGGCCGTAAGATATGGGAGTGTTTATTATTATTATTATTATTATTATTATTATTATTATTATTATTATTACTAGCCAAGCTTGAACCCTAGTTGGAAAAGCAAGATGCTATAAGCCCAAGGGCTCCAACAGAGAAAAATAGCCCAGTGAGGAAAGGAAATAAGGAAATGAATAAATGATGAGAATAAATTAACAATATATCATTCTAAAAACAGTAACAGCGTCAAAACAGACATGTCCTATATAAATTATTAACAACGTCAAACACAGATATGTTATACATAAACAATAAAAAGACTCATGTCAGCCTGGTCAACATAAAAACATTTGCTGCAACTTTGAACTTTTGAAGTTCTACTGATTCAACACCCGATTTGGAAGATCATTCCACAACTTGGTCACAGCATAAAGATAATGATTATTATTTATATTAAATGTTATTAAAACTGTATATGGGCTGTCAGTAACCATGTTGATTATAATACCATTAATTGATATTATTCAACTAATCTTACTTATTTTGTCATTGCTATAATTCTTTAGTGCTTTTTTGGTAGAGATTTTGGTATTAATGCAATCGTATTATTTTCACTCTTATACTCGAAACTATAGGTAAGTCATATATATATATATATATATATATATTATATATATATATATATATTATATACATATATATATGTATGTATATATATATATTTATATATATTATATATTATATATATGTATGCATATATATATATATTTATATATATTATATATTATATATATATATATGTGTATATATATATATATATATATATATACTATATACACATGTATATATATAATTTATTTATGTAATTGACCTGTGTATATTTACCTTTTATAAGCTACAGTGCTTGGTTCACTGTTGGTAGGTCTGGTGATTGCTTCCTGATGATTGCTAACCAATACACTTAACTGTAAATTTGTACCGTGGGCTATGCCGGTCTGACGTCACCCGTGTCCAAAGAGGGATAGTTATATATTGAAAGATGTGCGCGCGCGTGTGTTTGTGTGTGTGTGTGTGTACGTGTGTGTACTTTCTATCTCAAATCCATATGTTAAAAAGAAGTTAGTGCCACTCTACTCTTGCTGGGTGCCCTTTTAGCTCGGAAAAGTTTCCTGCTACCTGATTGGTTGGTCAGGATAATTCTAACCCATCATCTATACTCAATTTTTTTTAATGAGGAGCATTTGCACCGACTCACTTTAGTGTCCTTTTAGCTCGGAAAATTTTCCTGCTACCTGATTGGTTGGACAAGATAATTCTAAGCAATCAGCTAGTAGGAAACTTTTCCGAGCTGAAAGGACACCCTTTGAGTAAGGGCAAATGCGTCTCGTTAAAAAAAAATTGAGTATAGTACTTCACTACAGGCGCACTGTATGAATTATTTAATGGTTTTTCAACCTCCTATTTGTCTCTAACATGATAGCCTTCTTTCTTTCATTTTCCTGTTCAACCTCTTAACTTATACTTCATGTTCCAATTGTGTTTATTCCCAGTTTCATGTGGGTACTGAAATGGCCTCCAGTGCCCTAGCGCCTGGTCTTGAGACCTAAATTCCTAAACGCAACTTATATAATTTGTTATAAGTATGTGGCAAATTCATAAAGAAAAAATGGCTGCCTCTTATGCTAGAGAAAGAGTTTTTTTTTTTTTTTTTTTTTTTTTTGGCCAGATGCTTTCATAAGATTTCCCAGAGATCCTTTCGAAAAAAAAGGATCTCTGGGAAATCTTATGAAAGCGTCTGGCAAAAAAAAAAAAAAAAAAAAAAATCTTGATCTTATGGCCGTATTTTTAAAATGAGAAATTATCCTTTTTATTCTGTACTTCGTCATGTACTTTGCTGTTTCAGCTCCGTGCATACCAATAACACTCAATATTAATTTTCAATGGTGGGAGGGGTTGTATACTGTATGTAGTTTGTATCCTATACTCAATTTTTTTCAATGAGGCGCATTTGATCCGACTCGCAGGGTGCCCTTTTAGCTCGGAAACGTTTCCTGCTATCTCATTGGTTAGAATTAGCTTGTCCAACCAATCAGCGATCAGGAAACTTTTCCGAGCTAAAAGAGCACCCAAGGGCTCCAATAGGGAAAAATGGCCCAGTGAGGGAAGGAAATAAGGAAATAAATAAATGATGAGAACAAATTAACAATAAATCATTCTAAAAACAGTAACAACGTCAGAATAGATATGTCATATATAAAATATTAAAAGACTCATGTCAGCCTTATTAACTGCATAACCATCAATTCAATGACTTAATGTTTTTTTAATTATTTTAATATAAAAGAAATCGGTCAATACATGGACAAAGGTGACGCTATTAAATACATTAAAATGATAACGAGATAGTTATCGATGCGGTTAATTGGCCAATTCAGCAATTAAGTCAACCATTTCAAAGATCATTTATGCAAACGATCGTATAATTAAAAAAAATTAGTTATTAATCTGTTATTAATAAGCGACCTTGAAGTTTCCAGTAATATCAGTCCTATGACGTCATGATGACGTCATCATGATTTTCATATACTAAATGACCTAATTTTCAAAATTTAAATTAATCGGTATTATATAAAAATCATATCAGAATTTTAATTGTGTTTAAGCTTAAGTTAACGAAAGCCATAAATAGTCTCTCTTTAATATCAACCTTTAAGTTGCTATACTCAGTTTTTTTTTAATGAGACGCATTTGTACCGACTCGCAGCGGTGCCCTTTAAGCTTGGAAAAAAGTTTCCTGATCGTTGATTGGTTAGACTCCAACCAATCATTGAGCAGGAAACGTTTCCGAGCTAAAAGAGCACCCCTGCGAGTCGGTGCAAATCTGCCTCGCTAAAAAGGACTGACTATAGGTTCGTCAGTCTTATGACGTCATCATGATTTTTATATACTAAGTAACTAGCTTTCAAAATTTAATTTTACTCTTTAGTTCTCTTGCTCGAGGGTACATTCAGGCATACTATTCTATCTTATTTCTCTTCCTCTTGGTTTGTTAAAAATCTTATCGTTTATAGGAAATATTTATTTTAATGTTACTGTTCTCAAGATATTAGAATTTTCCTTGTCTCCTTTCCTCACTGGGCTATTTTCCCTGTTGGAGCCCCTGGGCTCATAGCATCCTGTTTTTCCAACTAGGGTAATAGCTTAGTAAGCAAGTAAGGAGTAGTAGTAGTCAAGTAGTAGTAGTAATGATAATGTTACTGTTCTTAAGATATTTGATTTTTCCTTGTTTCCTTTCCTCGCTGGGCTATTTTCCCTGTTTGTGCTTTGGGTTTATAGCATCTTGCTTTTCTAACTAGGGTTGTAGCTTAGTAAGTAATAATAATAATAATAATAATAATAATGATAATAATAATAATAATAATAATAATAATAATAATAATAATAATAATAATAATAACAACAATAATAATAATAATAAATAAAAGAAAATCTTATGAAAAAAATTTAATCGTATATTTAAACCAATTATACAGTATCAGCTTGATTAAGTTAACACGAAAGCCATAAGATATTAGATGATATTAAATTTAAAATTTGTATTAAACTATATATATTGGTCATTCGGTAAGTGCATTGACCATAAGGTCAGAATGTCAAAAAGTGGTTTTAGTTAAGAATATTGGGTGACTTGGCTTTTACAACGGTATACCTAGTTAGTATTTCTTGTGCTTGAAATTCTTCTAGTTATGAAGATATGTGTCTTGAGCGCGTGTGTGTGTGTATGTGTGTGTGTGTGTGTGTGTGTATATATATATATATATATATACACATATACACACACACACATATATATATATATATATATATTGTTTTGACTTATCAAAGCAAAATCTCTAGCCAAAAAACAAATAAAATTTATTTCTTTTGGTAATACATGCATACACACATACACACACACACACACATATATATATATATATATATGTATATATATATATATATATATATACATATATATATATATATATATGTGTCTATATATCATCATCATCATTCATCATCACAAGCATCATCATCATCGTCATCTCCTCCTCCTACGCCTATTGACGCAAAGGGCCTCGGTTAGATTGCGCCAGTCATCTCTATCTTGAGCTTTTAAATCAAAACCTCTTCATTCATCATCCACTTCACTGAACCTAGTCCTCAGCCATGTAGGCCTGGGTCTTCCAACTATACTCGTGGCAACTTTATTTCGATGAATATCCACCATCCTCTCTCTCTCTCTCTCTCTCTCTCTCCTCTCTCTCTCTCTCTCTCTCTCTGAGTGGCTAGGTTTGTATAGGGATGCTGAGTGCTTTGTACCATAGGAAAACACATTAAATTCTCCCACGTTTATTGTCAGGATGTCATCAAATCGTCCCATTCTTCTCATGAATCCTCAATCCTTTCTTTATTTCCTCTCTTATTTTCATGATTCACGGCCTTTAGGTTAGGTATGGTAATTGTGTCTTGAGAGAAAGGAGGCCTATTGCAAAATCTATTGGGATATATCTCAATTTCATTCTGTTGAGTTTTCCTTGAGAAACTGTGTTGCTGATTAGTAAAAATTAAGGTTAATAGTTATTTGGTAAAATATAGAGAAACTAGTTGATTATTAAAATCTAAAGAAACTATGGTCTTTTAGTAAAATTTAGGGAAAGTGTATAATTATTTAGTAAAATATAAAACGAATAAGTAGTTATTTAATAAAATATAAAGAAACTCTACAGTTACTATAAAATAGATGTGTAGTTATTTAATAGAATTTAAGAAATTATAGTTGTTTAGAAAAATCTAAAACTATAGTTGTTGCGTAAAATGTAGGGAAAGTGTATAGGTACTTAGTAAAATCTAAACAAACTATAGTTTTTTAGTAAAATCTAGCGAAAGTGTATGGTTAATTAGGGAAATCTAAAGAAAATATGTAATTATTTAGGAAAATCTAAAAAAACTGTATATTTATTGAGTAAAATCTAAGGAAAATTTATAGTTATTTAGTAAAATCTAAAGAAACTGTATAGTTATTTAGTAAAATTTAAAGAAAATCTATAGTTATTTAGTAAAATTTAAAGAAAATTTATAGTTATTTAGTAAAAATTAAAGAAAATCTATAGTTATTTAGTAAAATTTAAAGAAAATTTATAGTTATTTAGTAAAAATTAAAGAGTTTATAGTTATTTAGTAAAATCTAAAGAAAATATATAGTTAATTAGTAAAATCTAAAGAAACGGTATAGTTATTTAGTAAAATATAAAGAAAATTTATAGTTATTTAGTGAAATCTAAAGAATCTGTAGAGTTATTTAGGAAACTCTGATGAAAATGTATAGTTGTTTGGTAAAATCTAAAGAAACTTTATTTATTAGTCCTTATATATGCATATATATATATATATATATATATATATATTGGCATGTTTCATTCATTCAAAATTATTTGCATGTAATTGCTAACAACGTATGCACACTAATGGTCTTCTAATATGGAATGCACTTTAACTACCCAGACTCCATTGCACTCACTCGTTATATGGGATCATAAAAAAATTGACATACTGATAAACGTGCAGACGAAAATATTTTTAAAACGTATTTGGAAGTAAAGTATTAATGGTCAGTGCAAATATATAGGTAATTTTAATGCTGTAGAAACGAGTCTAATATACGTGTATTTCATACACGCTCATACACTGTAAAGCTCTCTCTCTCTCTCTCATTGATGATAGAACAACCTCTAAGCTTGCCATTGCATGTTTCACATTGTTGAAGTTTTATGTCATTGTTATCCCCCAATCGTTTGTATATAAGCTTATCATGTTGTTTGAATAAAATCAGTTATGTCCAGCTCGTCTTTCCGTGAAGACCATTATAAGCCTTTCACAAATGTTTTCTGTGGTATCTGATGTCTAAGAAGAATTGAAAAGTTAAAATAGTTGGAAAATGTTTAAAAGTTTAAAGGAATGAGATTCAAATGGTTTGAAATGGTTTGGTCATGTGGGGAGAATGGAACGTAATAGGTTAGTGAAGACAGTATAGGAAGGAGGAATTGAGAAGTGCATAAACGGTGAAAGGATTGATGAGATTCAAATGGTTTGAGATGGTTTGGTCATGTGGGTAGAATGGTGCATAATAGGTTGGTGTAGACAGTATAGGAAGGAGGAATTGGGAAATGCATTAAAGTTGAAAGGATTGATGATATTCGAATGGTTTGAGATGGTTTGGTCATATGGGGAGAATGGAGCATAATAGGTTGGTGAAGACAGTATAGGAAGGAGGAATTGGGAAATGCATTAAAGTTGAAAGGATTGATTATATTCGAATGGTTTGAGATGGTTTGGTCATGTGGGAAGAATGGAGCATAATAGGTTGGTGAAGACAGTATTGGAAGGAGAGATGGGAAATGCGTGAAAGTTTAAAAGAATGATAAGATTCAAATAGTTTGAGATGGTTTGGCCATGTGGGTAGAATGAAGCATAATAGGCTGGTGAAGACATTATAGGAAGGAGGAATTGAGAAGTACATAAATGTTGAAGGGATTCATGAGATTCAAATGATTTAGAGATGGTTTGGTCATGTGGGGAGAATGGAGCATAATAGGTTGGATAGATTAGAAGATGTAATGAATAGGAATGAGTTTTCTTGGAG